>NC_056749.1:606252338-606389838 GCF_019279795.1 Protopterus annectens | reverse complement strand
GGGGATATGGTTTCTTTAGGTGGAGCATGTCCATCAATTCTGGGTTGGACATAGCCTTGTATGTCAGGCATTGATCACCTTTGAGTAGGCAGTATGCAACTGAGTGCATCTGGAATTTCTTCAGTCGAGCTGCATACGGCATTTGTTTAAGATCAGTGATCCTCTTGGTGAGGTACTTCTGTTGTCTTTCCAGCTGTTGCAGGTGTCTTGTAAGGTTCATAGGTTCATACTAGGCTATCTGCCCGAGGGCATTTACAAGCCTAGCCCATAGTTTTGTGGCTTACGCCACCCCTTTAGTATGGGGAACTATACCCATTATTTTGCTGTGCCTCTGTTGAGCAGTGACACTGAGGTAATCCCTGGGGTATATCTGCGATCTCCCATCCATTGGTCAAGATTTCTCTTGAACAAGGCCAGCGAGGTGCTCTGCCTCACATATACCGGGATTTTATTCCACAGCATAGGAGTCTTTGGGTGATGAATCTATCCCTCCAGCACGTCCTATTAATAGCTGTGTCGAGGTTTAAGTCTCCCGCCTTGTGGCTCTGATGGATCTAGATTTTTGAGGTGAAGCATATTCATCAAATCTGGGTTTGACATGGCCTTGTATGTTAGGCAAAGGTCACCTCTGAGCAAAAGCGACTGAATAGAGCTGGAGTTCTTTCAGTCGGGCAGCATAGGACAGATGTTTGAGACCCTTTATCCTTTTGGTGAGGAACTTTGTGGCCTCTCCAGCTGCTGCAAGTGTCGGGTCAGATACATTCCGAATGGGGCATTGTACTCAATCATTGGTCTGATGAGTGATGAGTATGGAGACTATGACCTCCCTTGATCTAGATGAGAATCCCTTCATGATAAGGTGGGCAATGTAGAAGGTCTTCCTAACTACTTTAGCTACATGGGTGTCGAATGACAGACTACTATCAACCTGGGTCCCCAGGTCCCTGATAACTTCTTCTGTACTCAGTGGATTGCCACCTATTTGGTAGCTAGGGGTAACCTTGTTTTTCCCTTAAGGGTATGACTATGCATTTTTTGGCATTTAACTTTAGGCCATGGCTCTGGCACCAGTTATCCGTTTCTGTGAGACCCTTCTGAAGGATATCTGTGTCAGATGTGTTTTCTACTATGGCGCCCAGTTTGCAGTCATCTGCAAACTTTGTCAGCCATAACCCTCCTGTGTTTGCTTGTACTTCGGAAAAGTAGATGCCAAACAAGAGTGGGCCCAGGACTGAGCCCTGTGGTACACCACTTGTGACAGGCTTTGAGTCTGACATGGCGCCAGCAACTCTGACCCTGTGGGTTCTGTCACTCAGCCAGTTTGCAACCCATCTTGTGATGTATGGGTTAACATTTAAGCTGATGAGTTTTCAATGATACCGAGTGGGGTATTGTATCAAAGGCCTTCGCCAGATCGAGGTAGGCTGTATGGACTGCCTTTCCCTCATCAATGGCTTTGGTGACTGTTTCAAAAGTCAACCAAGTTTAGAAGGCATGATCTGCCTTTGACAAAGCCAAACTGGGATGGATCCAAAGTCTGCAAATTCCCTATGTCTTTATTTATGAGGTCCATTATGATCCTCTCCATGGCTTTGCAGATAAGGCTTGTCAAGCTAATGGGCGGTAATTTCCAGGGTCGTGGAGGCACCGCCTTTGTGAAGTGGGACCACAGTTGCAGTGCGCCACTCCTGGGCGTATCCAGAGGTAAGACTATGATTAAACAGCTGTCCTAGCTGTGGGTTTAATTCCTCGTTGAGTTCGTGGAGCACACAGCCGGGGACACCATCAGGTCCCATGGATGCTGTGTTTTTTGCTTTGGAGAGAGCAGTTCTCACTTGGGCGTTGGAGATGTTTGGGGGGCTGCAATCGCTTGGTATAGATATCTTTCCTTTTGGGGGGGAGGGGGGGTACATCCCAAATGGGACATTGTACTCTATGATAGGTCTGATGAGTGATGCATAGAGGGGCACAATGACCTCTTTTGATCTGGATGCAAACCCTTTTGTGATTAGGTGGGCCACATAGAAAGATTTTCTAACCACTTTGGCAATGTGATTATCAAAGGAGAGATTACTATCTACTTGGGTCCCCAGATCCCTTATTATGTCTTCCGTATTTAGGGGGCTACCACCTATGTGGTAGTTTGGGGGGACTTTGTTTTTTCCAAAGGGGATGACTATGCACTTTTTGGCATTTAGCTTAAGGCCATGGTTTTGACACCAGGTATCTATCTCAGTGAGACGCTTTTGGAGGATGTCTGTGTCAGCTGGAGAGTCAGTTATAGCCCCTAGTTTGTAGTCGTCTGTAAACTTGGTCAGCCATCGACCTCCTGTGCTTTCCTGTACCTCTGAGAAGTATATGTCAAACAAGAGGGGTCCTAGGAATGAGCCCTGGGGAATGCCACTTGTAACCGGTTTAGAGTCAGACGTAGCTCCCGCAACTCTTAGCATGTGGGTTCTGTCCATGAGCCAGTTGGCAACCCATCTCATGGCGTAGGGGTTTATGTTCAGGCTGGTGAGCTTGTCTAAAATACCAGAATAGGGATTGGTGTTGAAGGCCTTTGCGAGGTCTAGGTAGGCTGTGTGGACCACCTTTCCCTCTTCTATAGCCTTGGTAACTGTCTCAAAGAATTCCACCAGGTTTAGGAGGCATGATCTGCCCTTAACAAAGCCAAACTGGGTAAGCTCCAGTGTTCGGAGATTCCCAGTGTCTCTGTTAATGAGATCCATGATGATGCACTCCATAGCCTTGCAGACCAAGCTAGTCAGGCTTATAGGGTGATAGTTCCCGGGGTCTGTTGTGGCTCCACCTTTGTGGAGCGGAATAATCATTGCTGTGTACCACTCTATGGGCACGTAGCCTGTGGAGAGGCTGAGTTTGAACAGTGTGTTTAGATGAGGGGTTAGTTCATCTTTGAGCTCATGTAGGATGCAGCCTGGGACACCATCCAGTCCCATTGATGCTGTGTTTTTGGCTTTAGAGAGGGCTGTTTTAACCTGAGTGTCTGTGGTTTCAGGGGCACTATATTCTTCTGGTATGGTTATGTGTCCTTTTGGGGGTGAGAGGGGGGTAAATTTTGCACTGAACCTGTCTGCCAGGATGTTGGCGATATTGGTCGGTTTAATGTATTTTGTGCCATTCTGCACTAACTCCGAGTAGATCTGAGAATTGCCACTTAGATTCTTGACATAGCTAAAGAAAGAAAGCCTTATGGTTATCTTTGGAGTCCTTGGCAATTTTTCTTTCGAAACTAACCTTGGATGATTTTATGAGTAATCGTAGTTTCTTGCTGATACTGATCAGGGATGTCTTCCCTTTTTGGGATTTTACTCTTTTCTGTACTAGTTTCCTCCTTCTATTGTATTGCTTGTTTATAGCAGGGGTTCACCAGACTGGTTTCCTTTTCTTGGAGGAGTGAGTCTTTGGTTTTGCTTGGGATAACCTGATCCATGCATTCTTGTAGGTGCCTGTAGAGTGCATTAGTAAATGATTTTGCAGCTTGGGCAGCATTATCCTTTAGCATGGGGACTTTGAAACTTTCCACCTCGGTCTTAAGTAACGTGAAGTTTGCTTTTGAAAAGTTTCTCACTGTGTTTTTTTTGACCGGGGGTGGGGGCGGAATGTGGATATCCAGAGTGATTAGGTTATGGTCAAATCTAACCAGCGAGGGGTTGACCTCCGGTGTGGAACACCGGTCACCCATGTTGGTGATGACCAGGCCCAGTATGTTGTCACCTCTGGTGGGGGTGTTGACCAGTTGATCCAGGGCTTTTAAGTTTATATATTCTAGGAAATGTTGGGCAAGGGAGTTTGTACTTGAGTAGTTCTCCCAGTTAATGTTTGGGTAATTGAAATCACCCAATATCAGGGTGTTTGATAGGACCTTTATGTTTTCCAGTGTTTCCAGAAATGCAGAATGGGGGTCCTGGGACATAGTGGGTGATCTGTAGCAAGCTACAATTTGAATTGTAGTTTTACCCATTGTTAGTTGTACGTGGATGATCTCTGAAGCATCGTGCTGTGCCATTAACCTGGAGGTGTGGGTATACTTGATAAATATGGATACGCCCCCGCCTTTTGTATTTTGGCCCGGGTTTTGTGGCCGAAATGTATGGTATGAGTTGTAGCCTGGTAGTGCAGGGGTGCTCTCTGGAGCCTTAAACCAGGTTTCTGTTACTGCACATATATCGATTTTCACCATACTGAAGAGTGCTTCGAGTGAGTGCATTTTGAGGTTTAGACTTCTGGCATTGATCAGCATTACCGTCAGTTTTTTGATACTTGTCCTATTTATGGCGGTGGGTTTGTCTTTTTAACCTTGCCTAAAAAAGGCAATATGCAGGTGGCAAGAGCCTTGGCCAGTATTCAAAAGCCTAAGGGTAACAGGTGCAAGCCGTCTCTAGCGAAGCTGCGTGTCTTGTCAAGCATGTTATCTCAGGCTGACAGACACTGGATCCCCTTTGAATGACACCAAAATCTTTGCCAATTGTTAAAATTGATCATTTTTTTCTTTATACCATGGCATCATTCTTGGTGAGGGCAGGATGCTACTCAAGGTCAGGGTCATACTGGCCTGGGCTACGTGATCAGAGAGCTCTTTCCTGTCTCTTTTTATGCCTCAGGCCATTCACACTAACATGGACAATGACAGAGTCGTATTTATACTTCTTCTGGAGTGACCTGAGTGCTTGTGTTATGTGGCAGATCCTGGCACCCGACACGCAGCTAACAGTAACCTTCTCCTTGTTCAGCCTAATGAATGGGACATCAGTGTGCCTGACTATAGAGTCACCTATTACTAGTGTGTTGGGTATGTTATTTTGCCTTAAGATCTGTGATTGCGTGGCATACTGGTTTTGTAAAGTATGTGTTTCATGGTTTGTGTTGGGGATGGAGGTTGCTTGGGTGTCTGCTTTGGAGGTCTCTGTTGTTTTTGCAGATTTTTATTTAGAGCCTCCAATTATGTTTTTGTGTATTTATGTGTGTTTTTTGCAGGAGCTGATTTCACAGGTCTATGTGAGACTGGTGGCGTGATGTGAGTAGTTCCCTTCTCCTCTTGACTTTTTGGTCCAGTCTTTGGTTAAGAAAACTTAGCCTCCAGTTTGGCTGTATAATTGCATCTCTCGCATGTATTAGTGTTTGGTGGTAGGAGGAGAGGTTTGTCTGTGTACATGAGGCAGTTGTAACATTGCCTCAAAATGCCCAGATTCATCAGCTGGACCAGAGAGTACACCTGCAACTGTCCTTTGGACATGCCTGGATAGGTACAGTGAACTGTTTTACTGATTGGCTGGTAAGGTCGAATAGAGAGCCTTGTCCTTCTCTACAGTATGGGGGGGGGGTCTAGTGCTAAGGTTTATTAGTGCTTGCTATGAGTTTTGTGGAAGTACCGGGATGAGAAGTGAATGTTTAGAGTGCTTAAGTTGAAAGTTTGTGTAGTTCCAAGGGAAAAATTGAATAGTAGACTTTGTGGAGCCAGGAATAGTTACACCCTAGCTAACTGGCACTGCCCAGCGTGTAAATGCAGGTTTTATAGCAGGGAAATTAAAGAGATAGAAATTAGCCCAAAATGTCTAATAAACTGCTAATTTCTGGGCAGAAACCACTCCTCCAGGGACATATAGGCTGCTCAAAGCTCCCCTCTCTCACAGGTGAACAGAGAAACTTTCTTCTATCCAAGTAAGGTATGGGCAAACACAGAAGCTTGTAACACAACCCTGAATTCAGCACTAACCTGAAAACTGGACTGATGGGAAAACAAGTATATTTTTTTTGTTTTTATGTTTTTGTTTTTTTTTTCAGAAAATGAAGCAGATACAATCAAAAAAACACTTTAAATGCACAGAAATGGCTATCACACTTGAACCTACAACATTTAAACAGGTAATTTAAACACAAAAATGACTTTGTTAAAGTGCAGGCAGTAAAATAAGTACAATATGTAGCTGAAACAAGCTTTTTAAATTACAGAAACTCTAAAAAATCAGCGTTTTAGGTGGAATTAGCTAAAGGCAGCAAGAAAATGCAGAAAAATTATACTTAATCACTCCAAAATCTCTCTTTTATCTCTCTGCTGCTGTAGAACTCTACAGGGCACCAGGCAGGAGCTTGCTGAGCTGTATACAAGTGCAAAAACCTGGCAAATGCGGGTTTTATAGCAGGGAAATGAAAGAGATAGAAATTAGCCCAAAATGGCCAAAAAACTACTAATTTCTGGGCAGAAACCACTCCTCCAGGGACAGATAAGCTGCTCAAAGCTCCCCTCTCTCACAGGTGAACAGAGAAACTTTCTTCTATCCAAGTAAGGCATGGACAAACACAGAAACTTGTACCACAGCCCTGAATTCAGCACTAACCTGAAAAGTGGACTATGCTAGCTTAGAAAGGCAGGAAAACAAGTATTTTTTTTTGTTTGTTTTTTGTTTTTCAGAAAATAAAGCAGATACAATCAAAAAAACACTTTAAATGCACAGAAATGGCTATCACACTTGAGTGTGTAGCCTACAACAGTTAAACAGGTAATTTAAACTCAAAAATTACTTTGTTAAAGTGCAGGCAGTAAAATAAGTACAATATGTAGCTGAAACAACCTTTTTAAATCACAGAAACTCTAAAAAGATGGCGTTTTAGGTGGAATTAGCTAAAGGCAGCAAGAAAATGCAGAAAAATTATACTTAATCACTCCAAAGTCTCTCTTTTGTCTCTCTGCTGCTGTAGAACTATGCAGGGCACCAGGCAGGACCTTGCTGAGCTGTATACAAGTATATGTTTATAGGTCCATAGGTGTTTACTATGCTAATGGCCACAAGGGCCTTTTGAAAGCCTAGCCATGCACTCCAAATCTCTGACAAGCTCTGATACCCTTGATAAGTATAAGCAGGGGTTTGGGAGATGAAACATTTACAAGTAGGGGCCTGCACCTGGGAGATGAACCATTTACAGGTCGCCTATGCCCATTAGAGACATAGGTACCAAACTAGGGATAAATTTCCTGTTCCCCATCTAACTGTCCAAGTTGCACTTGAATTGCGTTATGGAGGAACTCTGCTTCACATGGATGGGGAGTCTGTTCCATAGAAGGGGGTAGTCTCTGGGATACATACATGTCTCTCCAGCAGGTCCTATTTATGTCACAGGCAAGGTTTAAGTCTTTAAAATGGAAAATTCTCATGCGGTTTGTTTTGTGGATATGCAGGAGGTCCAACAGAGTGAGGTCTAACAATGCCTTTTTTTTTGCCTGGCATAGACCTCCCCTCAACAACTTGTAGGAGACAGAATACAGGGATAGTACCTTGAGGTGGTATGCATGGAGCTATTTAGTTATGCCCTGTATTCTTTTAGTGAGGAAACTCTGTGGATGTTCCAGTTATTGGATATATAATTCACAAGCAGGTAATATAAAAATAAAAAAATGCAACATATTCTTTTTCAATGCTGCTTCTGAGAAATCAAGAGTATAGAAGTGAGAATGTGAGAAATTAAGAGTATAAAAGTCAGTAATTAGAGGCTTAAAGGAAACAGTAGAGAGAAAATGAGGAAAATCACAGGAAAATAGAGATAGGAAGTATTAGTACATAAATAGGTGAAAGGTGTTGGGGACTTGCAGTAATAAAAGGAGGTTATGGAAGAACTACAGAGGAAGTATAGCAATAAAGATGGTCAATGAGGTTAGCATTGGCAGAGGAATACTAGGTGTGAGGAGGAAAGGTAGGGAGGGAAGGGTATTGGATAATGGAGGTGACAAGAGAAATAGTAGGTATAAAGAGAGGTGTGTGAGTGTTTAAACCAGGTTCAGAACAGGAGCAGAACCATGAATTTATTAGAAATTCTCTTAAGGCATGTTTGATGGTTGGGGAGGTTAGAATTTGATCTGACATTGATTGGTAAGGTGTTCCATGCTTTAGCGAAAGAGTAGGCATACAGGCATTGACCCACTGACTTTTTGGGTTATTCATGAACAGGAGTTTCTTCTGATGTTAGTGTCATTTAGGTTGCTATCCATGGAGTATTGTACTGACAGCAGGTCAGGCTGTGGGATTATGAATTATATTATGGGCAGTTATTATAAGTTGTAAATAGTTAAGATAGTGTGGTAGTTCAAGCAATTTAAGAAACTTCAGGGCAGTGCACTTACGGGCATAATTTATGGGTCTTTGCCTTTTTCTGAACAGATTTTAAGCCTGCATAATCCAAAAACACTGCTGGTGATTCCCTATTTATTTTCTGAACAGATTTCAAGCCTGCATAAACCAAAATCACTGCTGGTGATTCCCCTGCTAGTTTTCCCACCTGCCCTCCCCTTAGTTGATCTGCTTTTTTAAACCTAGTAATTTCAAGCTGCCCACCCCTACTATAATTTGAGCTTAATTAGCTCCACCTTTTCTACACTGCTATTGATATCTTGAATTATTTATTTGCCTTTCCTTGTGCTTATATCGAAAAAGTGCATTTTGCCTGTCATTGTCTGTTCTACTGATTTACCTGCTCTGAAGTCATTATCTAGCTAGCTGTTTGATGAAGTACTGCATTTTTACACTCTAGCAAGTACTTGTTTTTTAATCATGAGGTCAGTGGATTTTCCATCTAATGCACTGGGAGTTAGCCTGGAAGTTTACATTGGGGAACAACTTGAGATTTCTACATGTAGTTTATTGGTGGGAGGTAGGATTGCCACCTTTTAATCAGGCCAAAGTGGGACATGGTGTTGTGGCCAGTATGACATTGGCTACACCCTCTACAATGACATCACCACCAGAGTGGTGATGGAGTTGCAGTTATGGGTACAACAGCTGGCTGTCTGCTGGAGTGGCTGGCTGGCTGGAGTGGCCAGCTGGATGAATGGATGAATGGCTGGACGTATGGATGGATGGATGGCTGCTGGAGTGGCTAGCTGGATGGATGTATAACTCTCAACTGTGCAGATTTTTACAGACTGTCCAGATTTTTGCCTTATATTTTTGGTCTGTTTCTGATAAAACTGTGATTGTCTGGCAAATCAGATCTAAATCATTGAAGGTTTAAGTTAGTAAATATTAAAAGACATTTGAGTTTCAGACTTCATTCCCTTCAGAAAATTCATGCTAATGCAAAACCTATTATTCTATCAACTTTGTAAGTTTGTAAGAACAATATTTATAGTGTCTCTATTTTTAGAACCTTTGTCCCTGCATTATTCATGGCTTTGTATAGCGTTTTGTTTTAAGAGGTTGAGAGGTATGGCTGGATGGATGAATGGATGGCTGGTGGAATAACTAGCTCTGTAGCTGGCTGGCTAGCTTGCTTAGTTGCTTGCTGTTTGGCTTGGCTGTGTAAAAAAAAAAGTCTTGCTCTTCATAGTGCCTGTAGAAGCACTAAATCAAATTTCTCTACAGCCGCAATCTTTGTAGGGCTCTTCCTGCCCCAATCCCCAACCCCTTCATGAATTTAAGCCTATTGCTGCAAGATTTAAAACACCCGGACCTACCAAGGATTAGCTCTATCTGCAGGCCCAGGTTGGTGATGTAAAAGATGAAAGTAATTGCAGCTTTTCTATGGTGATTCAGTGTGATCGAAAAGTGGGACTTTTCAAGTCCCACTGCTTTGCACAGCGGACAATGGGATAAGGTAGCTCAACCTGTGAGTGTCCCACTGACAATGGGACAGGTGACAACCTTAGCTGGACGGCTTGTTAATCAGCTTATCTTGTTTTTAGTGCTTTTATAAATTCTATACAGTTGAGTGGCTCTTTGATCATTTATAGAAAGCGAAGTACTTTTATTGAATAATCACACTTTTATAAGCAGTTTAAAGTACACTGCTGTATCCATATCTTTAAGTTTTTTTGTGGTAGCATTTTGTATTTTTAAGTTTGTTTTTTGTAGCATTTCATTCCAGACACTTATTTACTGTGCTTTTACATTAGGAGGACTAGGATTATTTATCTAGGGGAGTAGGTGTTCAACTGGTCTGTCTAGCTGGTAAGCGTTCAAAAGGGATCTATGTATTTTTTTTACACTTCTCATATACTATGCCTATACTTTAGCAGTTTAAAAAAAACTGTACTTTCTACTGCCGCTTTAAGTAATTAATTGCACTGTATTATATTGCATCTGTTAGTTATAGGGGTGTTGTTGGTAGCTGATGTGGTCTTGTTACACTTGGGCTTCAAACCAGCTATTCTACATTAAAAAGGTGTTTTTTTCTGCACCTTTGTGGCATAACTGTGCTGATCTAACCTGTGTGATTTTGAGATTGCTGGTGGAAGGCTTATTGTGTGTTTTTTTGATTGGTGGTTGGTTGAAAACGTGTCTCTCTTTGCTCATATTTAAGCCTTGTGCAGCAGTGGTTAGCAGTGCCCTGTATAGACACAAAAGTCTAGAAGCCCACATTTTCCCTAAACATCTGTTAGAAAAACCTTTCCAAGCTTTTCTGCTGCTCTAGGAACAACTCAGTTGTGCACTAAGCAGCATTGCCTTGCTGATCTACCTTAGCCTACACAGAGTATAGGTCCCACTTGTAGTCTCGGCATTACCAGGACAATCCTGTCAAATTAGCCCATTCCTTCTCTACTAAAACATACAGTAAGTGCCTATTTTCATGGACAGGCAGTTTCCCATCATTTGTCTGGACAGTCTGATGGACATGGACATCCTGAGGATATGTAGCAATTGTCTCATGTATACCGACAACCACTTACTCCTGAAACAAGCAAATACATTATGTGAGAGATGTAGTTACACTAAGAAATTGGAGGCAAGACTCTCTCATATGGACAAATCGAATACCAAACAGGTTGTCAGCACACACACACACACACACACACACACACACACACACACACACACACACGCACACACTTCCCACACTAAATAAGGACATGACACAAACCTACATATGAGGAGGTGCTCACTAGTAACTTGGCAAAATATCAGAGGCCTCCCAAAGAGAAACACACATAACAATGCAAACAACAACCACAATACATAATAACACACACACAGCAGTGTTTCAACAAGTAAGCCTATAAGGTGTAACACCACAAAACGTAATGTATTGGTTATAGCTGATTTCATTGCAGACACACAGATGTTCACCTCACCAGGCTGGATAAGGAATAGGTTACAGTTAGCTGCCTTTCACGTGCTCAAGTCACTCAACCACAAGTACCAGTATGACTCTGTCATAGTCCATGTAGGGGTGAATGACTTGAGATGTACCTCACTGGACTATATGAAGACAGAGAGAGTGAGATGACTGAGCTCTCAGATTATATGTCACAGGCAGGTATAAGCCTAGCTTTAAGCAGCATTCTGCCCTCTCCAAGGATGAAGCCACAATAGACACAAAAAAAGATTGACTTTAACAATTCGTTTAGCTTCTGGTGTCAGTCCAAGGGGATCCAATATCTGTCAGCCTGGGAAGACATGGTCAACAGGCACACTGCTTTACCAGAAATGATCTGCCCCTGTCCCCTGTAGACTTTTGGATACTGGCAAAGGCATTAGCCACCCCATTGTGCCTTTTTAGGCAGTGTCAAAATAACCAACCTCCCAACATAACAAAACCCTCTAGATAAACTCAAGGTACTGCTGCATAATGCCAAGAGTCTAAACAAGAAACTGCACTCCCTGGAAGCACTCCTCACTCTGGAAGATGCTGACATCTGTGCAGTAACTGAAACATGGTTCAAAGTTAGAAAGCACCTCAGATATGCAAGGCTACAATGCCTTCCATACTTCAAACCACAAATTGAGCATGAAAGAATTAAAAGAGGAGGTGCATCCATCTTCATTAAGGAAAAGTACACATCCAGACTGGTCAAAACAATACGATTGTCTTAAGCTACTCCATGTCCAATTAACTATAGGCAAAGCCCCCTACCACATCATAGCTAGCTATGGGTCCCCCACCATGAAACAGGAAAAGCATACCGTATACCTGGACTTACTAGCGTCACTTGCCATGCAGCCCAACACCTTACTCATGGGTGATTTTAATTATCCTACTATCGACTGGAAAATATATATGACCACAAATATGCTGGCTCAGAGGTTCTTGGAGTTTGTCAGTGCAAATCCTCTGGAAAAGCAGTCAGAGCACCGACAAGAGGCTCAAAAGTCCTTGACAATAGTACTGACTAACATGGGAGAGCTTTGCACCCCTTCTGTGATGTACTCCCTGGTAAGATTGGACCATAAATCAGTCTCATTCTATGTAATTATAGGACCAGATACCCCATCAACTCAAAAATGTTTAAGAATTTTTAAAGGTAAATTATCTCCTACTAAGTAATGCTATAAGAAGTTTCAAAGCCCCCTAGAATATAGATAAGATGGGCTGCTATGCAGAGGTGTACATTAATGCCCTGTATAACCACTTAGGCAGTTGTATAGAATTGGCTGTACCTGACTGGCTTAAAGCCAGGTATTGCCAAAAAAACAAGCCATCCTGGTGCTCCTAGCATAAACAATAGAAAGAAACTAGTGTCCAAGAACAAGAGGGAACTGGCTTAACAAAGGAAGAACTCCCTCTCTAGCTTAAACAAGCAAATTAGAGATCTTGTCAAGTCCTATAAAAAGCTAATTATCAAACAAAAATAGCCTCCCTAGCTAATGATAACAACAAGGCATTCTTTAACTATGTCTGAAATCTAAAAGGGAATACTCAGCTATGAACTGAACTGGTTGTGGGTGGCACCACCCATACTCAACTGGAGGTAATAGGCAACCTGCTAGCTGACAGATTTGGAGCAAACTTCACCCTCTGACCCCTCTAGTCTTCCCCCAAAATATACTTGCCACAATTCCTCAGCTATTATCTCCAGAGAGCAGTTAATCTCTGTGCTCTCTATGGCCAAAAACATGACATCAAATGGACCAGACAATATCCCAGGTTACCTTTTAAACAACTTAAGACATGACCTAGCAGACCCACTTGGATCACCGCTTAACCACAGCCTGTGAACTGGCTTTGTTCTGAGGAACGGAGGACAGCAACAGTAATCAAGGGAAAAACTGCATACTCCCTACCTTGACCTAGCCGAGGCATTTGACACAATCCCCACTCAGATATTATAGAGAAACTATTCAAACTGGGAATTAACCCATCCATTACCAGATGGGTAGCCAACTGACTCACTGACAGGACACATACTATCAATGTGGGTGACTTCACCTCTAACAAAAGGCCAGTTACTAGTAGCATACTACAGGCTTCAGTGCTGGGCCCTTAGTGTTTTATTGGCATTTATCTCTCAGAGGTCCAGGCAGACTTGGACAGCCTGTAGCTGACCAAGTTCACTGATGACTGCAAATTGGGAGCAATCACTGAGTCCTCCAACGATGTTAATATACTTCAGACAAGGTTTTTCAGACAAATGATTGGTGCCAAAGCCATGGATTAAAGCTAAATGCAAAAAGATGCATCATTATTCCCTTTGGGAATTCTGACGATCATGCTAATTACATTATAAGCAGCACCCCTCCAAGTGTAGACCTAGGGATATGTGATCTGGATACTCAGGATGATAGTACTCTAAACTTTGACCACCACATATCCACCATAGTACGGAAATTTTTCTATGTGGCACATCTTGTAAGTAAAGGCATCACATCTGGATCTAAAGATGTTATAATTCCATTATACTAGATCCTCGTCAGACTAATAATTGATTACAACGCTCCCTTTTGCAGGTACCTCACCAGACACCTAGAACAACTGGACACAGCACAGATGTTTCTTACCAGAAAATTACAGACTACACAAAACAAGTCTTATGTGGAAAGATTGAAAACCATGTCACTATATTCTGTCTACTACAGGTTGCTAAGGTGTGACCTGTGCCTGGCTTACAGTGCAATCTCTGACCCAGCCTTGATAGAACTGCTGCACATTCATAAATCAAACTGCACAAGGGTCACTCACTCCAGGGATCTTAAACTAGCCATTGACATGAACAGATCATGCTGGAGAGATAGATACATCTCCCACAGATGGCCACTTCTCTGGAAAAGGCTTTCAATTCACATGAAACAGAAGCTCTCCCTGCCCTCTTCAAACACAGTCTAGATCAATGTATGGGTGACAGCAAATTCACACCTGGGGTGGTGCCCATGTCCCTCCTAGACAAAGGAAGTCAGTATTAACTACCATAGACCCTTACCTCTGCAAACTTCACTCACCTAACCACCAACAATTAGGGCCAACTAAGGATAAATTTGGGTAGGCTTGTAAGGGCTCTAGGGTTATTAGCCTAGTAACCTTCTTTGAAACTATGGACCTATGGATGTTTTTTTCCATAGGATTGGAACATATTATTCTAAAATAGATCTGTTGATAAGTATGCTAACAGGATAGGCTATGACTTTTGCAACCACTTTTAGGTATTCTGCTGGGAGGTTATCAAGCTGAACTAGGACTAGATTTAAGGTTGTATAGAATTTTATGATGAGATTGGTGGGATCGGGTTGAAATTTATGATTTAGGAGGTTAGCTGGCTGTGCTTCAGTAGACTTGGGTGATAGGAAAAGCGTGAGAATTTTCACTGGTGTTATGAGAAGACAGTGTAGTAGGAATAGTGTGACGGGAGTAGTCGTGAGGTGTATGAGGGTGGATGGGTATGGCTAGGGGTTAGTATAGCTATGCTATCAATAAATTAAGTGTTGAATATAGTAGCAGTTTGAAACAAAGAGTTTTTAGGATATGGGTTTGAAGTTATTTTGGGGTATAGGATTAAATGGTGAATGTATAGATTACCAGAATTCTTAGGGTTGTTCTTATGATTGTTTTAAAGATGGGTGCAAAAGTGTTTTTTGCTTATAGTTAGTTGTTTTTGGCTTGATTTTGGAGCGGCCCAAATGTTGCAATTCTGCACAATTTTTGCAGTTTAGCCATTTCTTCCATGCTTTGCCCATATCACTCATAAGTGTTTTGCTCAGTTTTGATTGCCACACGGCATGGTTAGGTTTCATTCTTTTAGTATGAGTGGGTGCTACAGTGTTGAGGGTCTCAAGAAAAAAGTTATTGAAATGATTAACTGCATCATCAAGAGGTAGAGTTTTTAGGGCAGACCAGTTAATTGACTGTAGTAATTCAAGGATTGTCTGTTGGTTGAAATTTGAAAGATTGCGGGTCGTTTTGTTGTGATATTCCTTGGATACATGAAAAATGATTGCGTGAGAGTATGCTGGTAAATGATCACTAAGAGTGTTAGTTATAGCAAATTTACTTGAGTCAGAAGCCATTATACAGTCAAGGATGGAGCCCTAGTTATTATTTTTGCCATAACTGGTTGGAGTTGAGATGAGGTATGAGAATCCAAAGAGGTTCATACTGGCAGTTGAAAAGTCAGATGCAAAATTCTTCCAGTTGAGATTAAAATCCTCTAGGATGATAGTTTCATTAGTAATTGTATTTGATATCCAGGATTGGATTGCTTCTAGTATGGGGATAGACAGAACAGTAATGCATAGATGTTTGTGTTTACTTTTAGGAAGGTAATAATTACTTGTGCATTGACAAATTTTGGAATATGATTGCAGTAAGATGTAAAGTTGCAGCAGTTACAATAGAACAGTGCAATTCCACCCACCTTTTTATGTAATCTGTCTGCCCCAGTTATATTATAACCTAGTGATAGGATTTTAAAGTATTTTTGTTAGGTTTTAGCCAGATTTCAGTGGCTGCTAAGACATCAGGGGTATGTTGTGATATACATGCATGAATATCTATAATTTTGCAGGTCTTACTAGATAAAGCAGGACAACATGAATTGGTGTTAATAATGGGTGACTTGAATGCACATATTGGGAAAGAAAAAAAACAAGATATGAGCACTACCAGGGTCCACATGGGTTGGGCAAGAAGAAGAAAGGAGAGGCAATTCTAGACTTCTGTCAGGTAAATGACTTGACAGTAGCCAACACATGGTCAGAAAGATAGAGGCAGTCATAAGAACACATGGAAGGTTGGCCAACATGCAACTCGGGTAGACTTCCTGCTAGTAAGGAAAGGGCATGGGGTAGAATCAGTGATTGCAAAGTCATCCCCAGTGAAACAGTTGGCCCACAGCATGAACAACTGGTTGCCATAAACAGTTGCAAGCAGCGGTCAAAGAAGACTCTAAGGTAAACAGAGACCAAGCTGAAGATCTGGAATTTGACTTTAGAGAAAGCACAATGGCTCAAGGAATTATTCTGGCCTTTAGCACCTCAAGAAGAGGAGGAAATATGTTGAGTTAATGAAGAATGGAAGCACCTCAAAACAGCATGTGTGAGAACTATAGAATAGATATGGGTTCAAGCCAGGTATGGAAATAAGGTACATGAGGAAAGCTGGTGGTGGAATTCAGAAGTCCAGAAAGTCATCAATGAAAGGAGGAGTGCAGAAAAATTGAGAACTATAAATGATGGACCAGCTAGGAAGAAATACTGGTTGGCTAACAAGGAAGCTAAGAACTGAGTTACAGTAGTAAAGAACAAGTCATCAGAGGCACTCCACCAACTTCTGGAAAATGAGTCAGTAGATGGCACAAAGAAACTGTATCTGATTGTAAGACAGAAAGATAAAGAAGATAGTCAGACATCCTTCATAAGGCATGCCAGCAACAATCTGCTCATCAGTCCAAAGGACAACAGAGGCAGATGGGATCTACTTTATTCTGTCAAAAGCTTAAAAGGGCGAATGCAAATAACGCGACACATAAAGAGCGAAACGCGAATACATCGAATGTACTAAACTGCGAAATTTAAAACCTTGAACCATCATACTCTGCCAACCCACCACCTGCAACACACTACCTACCCAAACACAATAAAAAAAATACATACATAAACTAACCCAAAAATAAACCACCAAAACCCTACTGCTAACTCTACACTAAACCCCACATACAAAACTATCTATGCACTATCTTTAACCCCTCCCTAACCCTAAGGTCCGTAACTACTGCACACTTCCCCTACGTTGCTATACCCAAACAAGCTAAATATTCCACCACACATACACTTAACAAAACCCTACTCTAAACCTTACATACATTATCTACCTATTCACTTACCTTAACCCGCACCCTAACCTTAAGGTCCATAACTATCGCACACTTACCTTATGGAGCTATACCACAGACGGGCCAACTATGAAAATTCGACACTTCTCTTTTCGCGGTTTCATTCGTTCGACATATTTACGGTTTGCTCTTTATGTGTTGCGCTATTTGTATTCACCCTTTTCAGCTTTCGACAGAATAAAGTAGACCCACGCAGGTGGAATAGTTCCAGCAGCTTCTGAATGCAGAAAACTCCACAAAAGCTGCACTGCCCCAGATACAGCCTACGATGAGAGAAATGAAGGAGCCAACCACAGAAGAAGTAAGAAGAACAGTAAGGAAAATGGAGTCAGAGAGTAAAATTCTTTAATTGTGTCTAAGATGATAACTGTGGTTTTAGTGAAGAAAAAAAACTATCTACATCCCCTATATTACTTGATGTTTCTTTAGTAAGCTTTCTTTGTGTAAGTACCATTAATCCTGACCTTGGACAAGACTGGTTTATTTTAAAGGTTGTGGGTGAATATCCTGTTTTAATCAGCAAGTGGAGACCTAAGCTTAAAATACTTCTAGAAAAAGAATGATAGGGCTGTGGTCAGTGCTGCAGAACACCCTACCCTCTAACACTTTCGTTTTTTACGTCTGGAGGAAAATCTATTCGCTAACCTCTTATTAAACACCTTTTTTTAGCAAAATTTGTTCTTTTAAAAATGCATTGTTCTTTACCATGACATAACTAGTGTCCACCAACTGCCATTTGATAAAAATGTTTTTAAATAGTAAGCGTTCATACTGTCATGATATAAATAACCATTATTTGTAACTTTTCTGTGTGTACTTGTAATTAGCCCATTTTGCTTCTCTAGTTTACAAAGACATACATCCAGCAAAATTATAATAATGCAATCACACTTAAAGTCCAGTGAAATTCTCTTAACCAGTGAATTCAAAGCTGCAATAAAAGCACACAAATTATTTTCTGAACCTGACCATAGCAAAAATAATTTATCAGTAATATAGCAAAAATACTTAACAAATGTAAAATTTGCTTGTTTATATAAATATTTATTCTTACTGTATTCTGAACAGATTTGCATAGCTGGGGGTCTTCACCACATCCATAATTATGCCTCCTTAAATCTAATGAAAATTCTTGTCTTTAGAAATTAAGTTATTTTTAACACACCATCCAAACACAAATAAAATGAATCTCAAAATGTGGAAAAAGATGATTTAGTATATAAACAATCCATCACTCCAGAAATGCCTAAGCTGTGTGGAATGTTGATATGAAAATTGACATCTGATGTAACCAAATATCATTTTGCCCAATATTACAAACTTTAACATACTGATTAAATTATTAGAATCCAGAATGAAAGCCAGGACTTGCTTCATTACTGATTTTAACTGATGTTCATTAAAAAGTGCTAATTTGTTGTTTTGGGGGGGGGGGTACTATACTGTCCTTGTGAATCTTGATCATACACGTATGACCCTTAGAGGGTTTGGAGTGGCTAAGGTATTTACCTCACAGACAGAGGGTGCAGGGTCTGATTCTCACTTTTGAATGAAATTGGATAGGCTTAAAATGGGCCAGAAGGGCAGATAATCTAGTACTTAGTTATGAACCTGAGAGTCACCTGCAAAAATTCACCTTGTGTGTTATAAAATCTCCCTTTTTTAAATAAAATTGCCCCAGTCATTTCTGCTGTTTTCCTAGACTACAGTCCATTTTAACTTAATCCACTGTTCTTATCTGTCTTTATTATGCAGCTAACATTTCTAGGTAATACACCTGAAGTCTTCCTTTCATTTGTTAGATTATACATTTTCTCATAATGTTGTCAGTAGAATTTCCTTATCAGTCCTTTTTATTATTTATTTTTTGTTTTACATTTGTTTACTGGGATGGTCCGACTGGGACAGGGCCCATTTTCAGTGGAGGCCCAGGGGGGAAGCTCCATTCTAAGCTTACATACAAATGATTACAACCAGTAATAGAAATTATAAACAAAATTGGGGAAAAAAAATGAGTGTTAATACATTTACAGGATAAAAATGTAAAAACCAAAAATATATACATAACACCAAATAGAACAAGACTTTAAACACTTGAATACAGACAAATATATGGTTGAATTTATATATGTGGAGGAACATAACATTAGTTAGGAAATCAAGCAAGGAGGAAGGACTTCATCTGAAGTGCCTTCAAACACTTTAATAAAATGAGATAAGGGTTAAATAAAAGTACTAGACATAGCACTAAAAGAAGACCTTCACAATTCACCTTGAAATAGATAGACATGGTAGATGTAATTTCCCTGTAAACAGTGTCTGCTAGTGATCTTCTCTGCTACATTAGGGTGTATGAGGATACACTGAAGAGTTTAAAGTAAAAATGTCTTCTCAGTTCTGTTCATTCTTTTGAAAACTTCTGCTGTAATGATTCTTGTTGTGCTTGTTTCAATTACTCATCAGGGTCTGCTGATTTGTAAACCTCTGCTAATTCTCTCCTCCCATCCTCTGATTGACATATATTTTCACCTCTTCCCATTCTTCATACTTAATGAAACTCTTCAATCACCCTCGTTTTTCTGCTGCTATCAAGGTGGGCAAATAACTTCTGACTAATGCATGCCACTGAGCAGTCTATCCTTTCTAAACCAGGGCTGTGTGTTTTATATTCCTTAGTATTTGTAGCCCGCTGTGAAGTCTCAGAGTTAATTTTCCCCTGGCTGTGAAGTCTCAGAGTTTATTTTCCCCTGGCTATGAAGTCTCAGAGCTTATTTTCCCCTTACCAGTAACCAACACACAACAGGTGTTACTTGATTGACCACAAGTCACACTTTGTATAATCTGATAATCAAGCAGGTCCCTTTAAAACGCGTTATGCTTCCTGACTTATAAAACAATGTTCTAAGCATTTTATCAAGAACTGTACTTGCATTATAAGAAAGAGGTTGCCATCGAAACACTTCAGCTTCCCTATGAAAACGTCAGTATTTTCTACCAGTTTTGGTGGACTTTATCATTGTGTTTAATTAACAACTGTATATATTTTATTCCAGCTGCATAATTAATTTCATTCTTTTCTTTTAAAAAATCATCAGAGGTATCATTATTGGTCAAACCCTTTTGACAGAAAACCTTTCTGAACTTGTTTGACATTTAATGGACTCTCGGAAAAAAATATTGTCCCATATCCATTCCATTGTAACTTTCTGAGTTTCAATAATTCTTTTTCTAGATGAGTAGTCTCACATACATTAGATGGCAGGTAAATTACACCTTAAATTAGGGACAGGATGGAGTTTGCATTATACATTTTAACCTTCTGAGCTTACTTTATTCACTACCTTTTGCACCCTGTTGTGTTGCGTAACAGTGGGAGCTGTATTAAAGGAAATGAATGGAAGACTTCATTTCCAGACCACTTCTTATTCTTTACATCTCTGGCATGAGCTAATGTCCCCTCCAGCATGTGCCTCCTGTCTAGGCAAATCAGCAGATGGTTTAGGAAAATCCGTATGTTCTAGTCATTCTATTTGCAACAAATCAACATGAGCTCCATCAACAACTTCTGTCAATAACCTTCTTACTTTATTCCTGATATGCTCAGTGCCCAAAAGCACTGGGAAAAGACAGAAACACATATTTCACTATTAGCATGTAATTCAAAATAAAAAAACAAATAAAATAGAATGATCTAATAGAAACAAAGAATGCAAACTTCATTTGGTAAGCATTTTCATCTCATTCAAATAAAAGAGTCTTCTTCCAACCATTAAAGATCCCAAGGGTCTATATTAGAACATAGAAATTTCACATTTTCGAATGTTCTAACATCCACCCCTTTTCAGTGAACACTAACAGCATCGAACATGCAGAACAGGGAATTTTTTCCTACGGAAAAAATGTGCTGTTCCGTCACACATACACACAACACAAGCACACCAAACAAACAGCAATCCACACACATACACCTTAAATTTACAGCTAACCCTACACTAAACTGTACAAACACAACTAACTATCCACTTACCTTAACCCAAACCCTACCGCTAAGGTCCGTCACTATCGCACACTCACCTCACCCGCGCCCTAACCCTAACTCACCTAACCCGCTCTAAACCTCATGTCCACACAGTTGCACACATACCTAACCCATGCCCTAACTCACATAACCCATGCCCAATTGCACACTTACCTGAATCCGACCTGTAACTTTCCACCACAGTGCTGAAAATAGCGAAACGACAGAAATGGACAACTAAATTCTTTCCCTAGGAAAATTTTGGTTTTCTGTCATTTCGCTATTTTCAGCATTCGCTGAATAGGGGTCGATATTAGAACATTTGAAATTGTGAAATTTTGATGTTCTAATATAGACCCAGATCCCAAAGCCAGATCCAGCACTAGGTGACCTAGGCAGTTGCCTAGGTCCTGCTGGCTTGGGAGGGCCCACTGGCCAGGCGTCTGACACAAAATTTATTTATTTTTTTTTAAATAAAAAAAAATTGAATAATATCTTTATTTTAAAGAGCATTTTGTTTAAGAACTCATGCTGCATGTGATGATGGATGCACATTGAAACATTGCTGTTGCTTCTTTTCAGCACAAATGCAGAATTTAACTGATAAGATTTATTCCTTCACCTGGGATTCTTTGTAAGGTGTTTGTGTGTGAAATGCCCTAGTTAGGGATAGCAGGTTAATTAGTTAGGAAGGATTGTCAGATTAGTTAATTAGTTTTCTCAGGCTCGAAACCTGAACAGGAGACAATAGCCTTAATCCTCAATATCAACTACCTGACTGTTAAAGAGTTACAGTGCATTATCAAGTAATTGAGAGTTTCAGTGCAGTTTTAAGGAACTGTGGGTTTCAATAGAAGAGAAGTTTACTGTTGCTCATACTAACTCTGTTTTCAATGAGCAACTGTTTTCTTTAGCAAATAGCATTCACTGTTTGTGCTACAGAATTTGAAAGCAGTGTTAATAGCACAATAGGTAGTATAATTGTCTTTGGTATAGAAGGCTGTGGGTTGTATCCCAGTAACATGTAGATGAATTGCTGATACCATGCTGTACTTATAAGGGGGTGCTGCACTCCGGAATGTGTCCATCTTTGGACTAGTAACTATGAACCTGTTGCTGGTTTACCATCTACCCCCTATTGTAATATTGACAGCTTATCTTATTTTAATGTAACACAGGCAATTTCTTCTGCAAGGACAGCAATCACTGAAATTGAGGATGAAACTGAGATATAAAGTTGTTTGCCATCAGTAAACAGTTCATTAGTTATAGATCTTTTTAATGTGGAATTACTCAGATGACTTTTACTTTTGCAGAGATTATGCACTTTGACTGATATCAGTGGATTGTAATGACAAAAGTTTGAGTGGCCTTTTATGGTTGAAGTGTTTTGAATTGGTTAGTTTCGACATTATTGGTTCATATGTTTTGTTTCATTGCTTACTGGAAAAACATTTAAAACTACAAATTCAAAACCCACTCCAAAAAGTGGTGCTTTATTATATGAGGAATATAATTTAATACATTCAGGAAGGTGGATCAAAAATGCATGTATGCATGGTGCTAAAAATGTGTGCAAGGGGACTGTGGTTTGAAAATAGCCCAAAGGTAAACTTAATCTGCTACTCATCAGATACATTTTCTTTGAATGTGGATTTGAATACTGATTCAAGGGCAGAGACATTAATGTTTATGCTGGGTCTCTTTTCATTCTGAGACTGTGTTGATTTGTGTAGCAAATAGCTATCAGTGTTTGTGCTATCAAATTTGAAATAAAAGTTTTAAATTAAATCCAAATATCTGTAATCATTATAGAAGAAAAGACAATAGTATGCACACTAACAGGTTTAAACAGTGTTTATGGTAATTGGGGAGAAATAACCATGTAATGGAACAGTAGAATGGCTACGGGGGCTGCTGTGGGAGGACCCCATTCCATTACCCTGGCTACTGCCTCATTTGACCATGATCCGGCTCTGCTAGACACCTCTATGTATATGGTGCATTTCTGGAAGAAGTCGAAATCTTGACATAAAAAAAATTGTTTTCAATGGGATGCTATCCATTAGATCCTCTAGAAGAGAACAGTTCATTGGAACCTAACAAAACTAACGGCAAACAGTTGAAAAAAGATTCCATCTAACAAATAGTTTTGATTCATGAACTGTAAAAGAGGCGATACATAACAGTTGAAGAATATTGGTGGGTGATGAGAATGTTAAAAGAACAGGAACTGGCGGGTCCATTTTTGCTAGATAAAGAGATGCTAACATTAAATCCATACTGGAGCAGGTTTGGAATGCTAAACAGTTAGTTATAAGACAGAGGTGGTGTCAAATTGACATTTTCTTGTAATAAATGTAAATAATGTAGATTTATAAGTAAATATGCAGTGTTTTTTTGTGTGAAAATACTGTTTAAAAGTTACAAAGCTCTACGATATATATTCTTTGTGCTACAGTAAGTATAGTTTAAGTACCAAACTGTTCAGCTTTCCCATAATTTTATATATGGAGTACAAAAAGGGCATGAGGGGAAAGACTTTAAGCACAATTTTTCTATTTGTAAATAAGAAAAAAGAATTCCCTTTTTATAGATTCAACAGTAAGTGTAATAATTTTAAAAGGTATTTGTTTTATGTTTTGGAACATGTGGTTTTAGATGCTTTAGGTGGAGATTTAATAAATGCTTTTGACTGCAAGCAGTACACTTAGCAGATTTTGTTAACTTCATATGCTGTATCAAGTCTAAACAAAATGCTAGTTTAATTCTGTGCGTAAGAAAATGCACAATAAAATATTAGGTACTTAGCTGCTCCAGTGGTATAGAGGGATAAAGCCCTGACTATGGTACAGATGTCTCTTGTCTGATTAGCTGCTTGGGCGACTGTCTGAATGGCTGGAAGACATAGGCATTACCATCCTAGGATGATGTGTGTGTTGATGTGGGCATTTTTGTAGTAATCTTTAGTGGAAACAAGGGACATCATGTGCTGAGAAACATATCCTAGTGGTGGGTGGATAAGATGCTGTAGAGATGGAGTGATACACCATAATAGACCCCATTGCCTGCCTATCTATAGACATTACCACTAGACACCAAGAGAGGTAGAAATGTGGGTAAGGCATAAAAGAAAAGACCAGGGATATGGTGATGGCTATGACACCCTGAAAAATGTAAGATCCAAGAGTGGTCACAGCTAGTTGCAGAAGTCATCCAGGGGGAGAAGAGTAGCTGGCAGTCCTCCTCTGGACATGGGACACTGAGATGGAATGATGTAAGATGATGAAGGGATCCAAAAAAATGTTAGGTATTGGATTAAGGTTTTTTTGAGTGCTTTTTTTTTTAGTCATCTGTTTTGTGTGCACTCTTATTTAAATATGTTTTAAACAGTTTGTTGAAGAAGTTTATTGCATTTGAAAAAGATGAAATGACTAACCCAATAAAGTTTACATGGCTTGTTTTTACCCAGGCCTTGCATTTTTTTCTTTCTTTTTATATTTGGTTACTTGCTATCACAGAGATAGATTTCTTTTTTATTTGGCATAATAGTCAATGTGGCTCTTAGATTACATCTATAGTAGCTTCTGCCTTCTCTGTGTTCAGTTGAGTCATTCCATTAGTCACAATTTATCAGTTTTTGAGTACCAAGATGAGTACCTTGGCAAACTATCAAAACAGGAAAAAATATATATTTTTTATGGGGGGTGTTCACTACTGACTCCACTGTTATATTGGGCGTAAAAGTAAAAAAAACCCCATTGCAGTGCACCAGTGGCTACCCCTATACAAGTGCATGCAGTTTCAATAAAGTATGATCACAGTAAACATGCCTAAGCAAGGTGCAGACATGCTATAGTATCTGTATAAAGCAAGATGAATTATGTAGTATGGAGAATTAATTTCAGGCAGTCTACAGAGTATCTAATGAGATTTCAAATGTTTAGTAAACAAAATACAATTAAAATTGAAAATCTGTTTTCCATATTTTAAAATTAAAGAAGAGCTTTTTTATGTTACACACTGAGTGCCAAAGTGCTGCTTCCATTCAAATCAAAATGTAGTATTGGCATTGATGAACGCTGGTAAAGCAGTGAAAGCCCAATTGCTCCCACTAACACTTTGTGCCTGAGATGGCTTCCCAAGTTTGCCCCACCCTCGATATATCAGAGGTTGCAGTAACTCACTGGACTGCTCTTTCTGTGAGGTATAGTGATCTCTGGCTTAGTATACATAAGCAGCTACTATGCCACTGCAAAAAAAAAAAATCTTTTTTAGTGTTGACTGTGATTCAGCTTTGCCTCTCTGGTGAGTAGTTGGCAACTTAATTCTCAGACATTTTAAAGATGATCACGTGAGCTGTAAGGTTTGCCATGCTGCCTATTTCATCCCACAAAAATTCATCAGGTTTAAAAACTTCAATCAAACAGACTACCGGAAGTATCATTATGTTTCTTATCCAAGACCTCTGCCTGTCTGTAATGCAATGTCTGATCCAGTTTTGTTTGAAAGTCTCTGCAAGGAATGCACAACATGGGGGCCTAGCAGCAGACTAGAGAACCTCATACTAAAAATACATACAAGCAATACAAAAAAATGATAGAAACATAAAAGAACCCCTTCCATAATTGAGGAATAAGCTTCATATTGAATCAGAAATCATCATACATAAAATTAAAGTAGAAAAAGTCAACATCATGTTACAAGAGGCAAGTTTCTAAGAGTTCAGTAGTTCATAAATGTGACAGTCAAACCTGTAAGCCTAAGAATTATCTGATTTTACTCCTGTTATCATCATGAACATGAGACATGTTGAGATTTTAAACAATCAATGCAAACTCTGTGTCTGTCTGGGTGGGATGACATGATTGACAGACCTTGGTGCTTTGCCAGAGATGGCCTGAGGCTGCATCTGTCACTCCTGGGCTTTCAGATACTGGCCAAGGCTCTTGCCACCCCTATAGTACCTTTCTTAGGGAGTGTTCCAAAGACCAAATTACCACCATAACAGCTACAAACAAATGTAGTCTGAGGGTCGTGATGCTTAACGCTAGAAGTCTAATTCTCAAAATCCACTCACTCAAAGCACTCCTTAAAATGGAGAACATCGACATATTTGCTGTAACAGAGACCTGGTTCAAGGCAGCAGAAAGCACCCCTACACTACAGACTATAACTCTTTCCACACCTTTTGGGCCCAGAAATTGGACCAAAGCTCCAAAGGCGGAGGTGTTTCCATATTCATAAAAGATGCGCACACCTCCAGACTGGTAGCCCAACATAATGCATCAGAGATACTTCAGGTTTAGCTAACATATGTAAGACAATGATCTAGGTCGTAGCCTGCTATAGGTCACCAACCGTGTCCCAAGACTCACACTACATGTTCCTAAGCACCCTGGAGAATATTAGGGTCCACCTTAACACTCTCATACTAGTCGACCTCAACTACACCTCCATTAACTGGGAAAAATACTCATGTACCAATACACTTGCCCAACATTTCCTGAAGTTCATTAATTACAATGCCCTGGACCAGCTCATGCTTACCCCCACTAGAGGTAGCAACATCCTTGACCTGGTCATTACTAACATGGGTAACTGTTGTGCTAGACCAGTAGTCAGTTCCACCCTGGTTAGATCCAACCACAAACTCATCACCTTGGAAATCCACATCCCTCCTACCCCCCTGCAAAGGTAATCACCATGAAAAAACTTCTCCAAAGCTAACTTTGGGCTCCTAAAATAGAGATGGCTAACTTCACGGCACCCTTGTAAATGGAGAATAGTTGCATGACAGCCGAATCATACACCAATGCACTGTACGAACACATGCACAAATGCATGAATCTTGCCATACCCAATAGAACCAAGATGCTCTCCTCCAAAAAAAGGAAGCCAATCTGGAGGTCTCTTGCCATAAACAAACTCTACAACAGAAGGAGGAAACTAATGCGGAATAAGGTGAAGTCCCAAGAATGGAAAAACTCCCTGATCCGACTCAACAAAAAGCTGAGATCCCTCATCAAATCCTGTAAAGCTAGCTATGAAACCAGAACTGCAGCAGATAGTAAAGACAACCACAAGGCCTTCTATAGTTATATAAAGAATCTCCATGGCAATACCCAGATTTGCTCTGAGCTACTTCACAATAGTACCTCCTATACTGAGCCAACAGATATTGCCAATATACTGGCCGACAGATTCAGTGCCAATTTTACCCCCCCAAGGACCAATCACAATACCAGTAGATTGCCAGGCTCCCAGTATTACTGCTGCACAGGTTAAAGCAGCAGCATCCAAGGTCAAGAATTCAGCTTCTGTGGGACCTGACAATATCCCTGGCTGTGTTCTACATGAACTACAGAGTAAACTGGCACCTCACCTGTGTGTCTTGTTCAATCACAGCCTCACCTCAGGCTTTTTCCCTACTGGATGGCGCACTGCTACAGTCATCCCTTTCCACAAACGAGGCGTGAGTACAGACCCTGAGAACTATCGCCCCATTAGACTGACGAGTCTGATATGCAAAGCTATGGAACACATCATCATGGACCTAATAAACAAGGATATAGGGAATCTCCAAACTCTGGATATCACACAGTTTGGCTTTGTGAAGGGTGGTTCATGCCTGCTCAACTTGGTCGACTTCTTTGAGTCAGTCACCATAGCTGTGGATGAAGGCAAGGTGGTTCATACAGCCTACCTTGATCTGGCCAAGGCCGTTGATACCATTCCCCACTCAGGAATAATATAAAAATTCACTAAGCTAGACATCAACCCCTATATCACTAGTTGGGTTGCAAACTGGCTCACAGATAAAACCCACAGTGTTAAAGTAGCTGACTCCAAGTCAGACTGCTGACTAGTCATGAGTGGAGTCCCACAGGGTTTGGTCCTGGGTCCTCTCCTGTTTGGTATCTACTTCTCTGAAGTCCAGGCCAACAAGAAGGGACTCTGGCTGACAAAGTTCACAGACAATTGTAAGTTGGGAGCTACTATTAACTCCCCAAGTGATGTTGACATCCTAGAGAATGGCCTCACTGAGACCAACGGGTGTTATCATCCCCTTTGGGAAAAACCCACAAATTACCACATTGATGGTAGTCCACTGAACACAGAAGATATTATAAGAGATCTGGGAGCACAGGTTGACAGCAACCTCTCTCTTGATCACCACATTGCCACTGTGGTCAGAAAATCCTTCTATGTGGCACAACTCATTGCTAAGGGGTTTGCATCCACGAAGAAATAGGTCATTGTCTCCCTCTACTCTTCCCTCATTAGGCCAATCATTGAGTACAATGTCCCATTTGGCATGTACCTCACTAGATACCTGCAACAACTGGAGAGGCTGCAAAAGTACCTCACAAAGAGGATCCTAGTCCTTAAACACTTGTCTTATATGGACAGACTCAAAAAACTCCAACTATTCTCTGTCTCATATCGCCTACTTAGAGGCAATCTGTGCTTGACTTACAAAGCCATGTCTGACCCACCTCTGTTAGAAATGCTACATCTAATGAAATCCCAATCCCTTTGCACCACATGCTCCAGAGACCATATCCTCATTACGTACTGGAGGGACAGGTTCATAAGCCAGAGACTGCCCATGCTATGGAACAGACTTCCCATACATGTCAAGCAGAGCACCTCACTGACCGTCTTCAAGAGAAATCTTGATGAGTGGATGGGAAATAGAAAATTCACTGCAGGGATAACTCCAGTGGCTCTACTCAACAGAGGCACTGGGAACTAAGGTTGGGTGGCACAATGCCAGGGTAATCCTATGGCTAAGCTTGTAAAGGCCCCAGGGACATCACCCTAGTATACACCTATGAACCTATGAACTCAGCACATGGATTTGAGCTCTCCTTGACAAAGTCCCCTAAATCACTTTCCAGTGATAAAGACTCTTTAAAAAAATTAAAAAATGAACAAGCAGAGGAATCGCTCTAGTTCCAACCTCACCAACATGAGTGTTGAGGAAAAACTAAAAATAAATAAATAAATAAATAAACAGAGAAATTAGCGCAGTCTTAAAACTTCATTTATGAGCTCAGTCACAATAATTCCGAAAAAATAATTGAAACCAGGTAGTGTTCCAAAGCAACAAGCTTTTATTTGCCACAGACAAGCGAGCCTCAGTAACAAAAATCAGTAATACTGTACAATGTTTAACATTTAAGCTTTATATACTTAGACATATGTGTGGAAAATATATGTATTGCTTAATTGTAAACTAGCTTATTCAAGGCAAAACAATATAAGCAGAGCTATAAAAAGTACATTTTAGTACAGCAACTACCCCCACACACTACTACTGATTACATGAAACTAAATCCTAGTTAAGGAAAACACTACCTATCTATTTGCAACTCACATTCCCAAAATCAGGTATTAAGAAAAGCATAACATGCACATAAAATATTGTCTTTTAACTAAAATTATTTCCAGCTAACTAATGCAATAAAGCCTTCATTAGGCCTGTGACAAGAACTAAAATCATAGGTAGATAAGGAAAAAGAGTTAACTAGATTGATATCAGAAAAAAACTCATAGCTAATTTTAAAACAAAAGACCTAGTGTATTGTTACTGGAGTAGGAAAATAGTTATGCCTTTAGGTAGCTTATGTTTAGCTATGAGTCTAAAATATTTCCCAGATAAATTTAATAACAAACATGGAATTATCAACAATTTTAAGTAAAAGCTATTAATATTTAAACTAGAGAGCACATTAGCTATCCAAAAACTAGTAAGTAACTCTCTCTGTAAATTAATAAGAACAGGTATTGCAAATCCTGGCAATAACAAATAAAGAAATTGCTAATACCTGACTTCTGTACATATTATGCTAGGGTCAGCTATAAACATGCACATGTATAAATGGCACAGACAACACAGTAATATGCAACAGTTGAACAGCAAATGCTATAGATGCACAGACAAAGTAGGTTTGAATACCTCAGAACTCTATATACTGTTATGCAAACATAATGTAACGGGTTACAAAATTGCTGTCAGCAATAAAAATGTCTCAGTACATGTGCAAGAGTGATCAAAACAAAATGGAAAGAGTTCACATATCTAGGTACATATTTTAATGGTGGTTATGTGTTAGTTGTATAGAGCTATACCTGTGTATATCTAGATAGAACAATGCATATGAACTACAAATGTATTCCAAAGTTCATGATTACTGACCTGTGCATATGTATCTTAAAATAAGCTATATTCAAAAAGGTTAGTTATTAAAGCTAGATAACAAAACAGGTATCTAGAAACTGATAAGTAACTCTCTCTGTAAAATTATGAGAGCTGGTACTTTACATATTGTAGTTAAATAAGAACCTTGGTCTTTTAAAAGCATACGTATCTTACTTTCATCATACTGGGGATATAAATAAGTCAGTTAAACTGAGGAAAGCACAATAATGATCATAAACATAAAAGGAGAGAAACAGACAAAAAATAATTTCTGTATGCTAAATATTTTCATTAACTGAACACATAGAAGTATTTCTGCAAACCTATCTGTGAACTTCAGTTAAAAGTTTAAGTATCTGCATTGTTACAAGTAATTAAAACACTGAATATGCATTTTAACAAAGTCAATATATCATTTGCCATTAAAAAACATTTCTAAAACAATGTGCAGCATTTAGCACTTAAAGCAAATCATTTCATTTCTTAATAGTCCTTTTGTTCTCAGCAATTCTGTGGCATAAACTACCTTATTCTCCTCAGATAACATCATCTGGGCATGCTGAGAGGTCAGATGGCACACTGCATTTCTATTCATGCTGTTACAGTGATGTAATCAGTTTACAAACAAGCAGGAAGTGTTCTAGACTTGAGAAAGAGTTCTTTTGAAGCTTTTTGATTTTTCAGCGGCAAAATACAGCACGAAGGTAATTTAAACAAGTAGGTTGTGCTCAGAAATGTTGTATGGCTCTCGTGCATAGCAAAAAAAAAAAAAAAACAGGCAGAGAGAGTTAAGTAAATCATACAGTAAAATGCTTAAAATACTTCTTTTTGAACAGTAAATCTGTACATTGTAAAGCCCTCTTTCCCCTTCCACTTCCCTCAGCTTTAATATACTTTTTAATATAAAATGAGCACTATTTACATATTAAATAAAAATGTTCTGCTATCTATCTCATATTAATTTATAGAGCCAGAAGTCTGTGTAGAATGTTTGTATGGTCACAGCAGATGTATACCTTGTGTAGAAATCTTATTATAACTTTATATGATGGGTGGTTGGGAGGGTGGCCTAATGGTTAAGGTATTTGCCTTACAAACACAAGGTACAGGGTTTGAATCTCACAGGGGGATAATTGGCTAGGCTTAAAATGGCTCGCAAGGGCAGTTAGCCTAATACTAATCTATGAACCTATGAACCTATAGTCTGTTAATTGTAATCAGTTTAAATGGAAGTAGTGTGAATCATTTGCATACTGTGGGAAGCTGTTGTTTGAAGGCTACTGTCATTTGCTGACTGTGTCTGTGAGATTAATAGAACAGTGTGAATGGATAGGAAAGAGAGGAAAAAAAAGACTCAATAAGTGCTGGGTAGCAATATTATGTTACCATTGATGTAATGCATAGCCTGCATAATAAATGTTTGCTGTAGGGTGTTTATATTACTGCAGCTTATTTTTTTAAGTAAATATTTAAACAAGCCTGTTTATATTGAAGTACTTAGCAACTGTATATATTATTATGCAAAATAAAAGGAACAGAATGAAAAATAAGAGAAAGTAAGAAAAAAGAAAGCAGTATTGAGAAATAGAAAAAGGTAATATAGAAGAAAGCAGGCTTAATTATATATATATTTACTAAATAAGTAGAAAGTTTGTACCTTATGATTCTATTTGTATCCTGTGTTTTCAGATGTATTGTTTGTTAATAAGTTTTGGGAGTGATGGTTTTTTATACTATTTCCCCTTAAGCTTCTTACTAGATTTGTCAGCTGTAGTGATTTTACCATTAGCAGCTTGTCTTTTTAGACTGGGCAAAGAAAGGTCCATTTCTCCTACTTTCTCAAGTAAGTTGCTTTTCCTCATGAAGGCTGATGCTTCTTCAAGAGAATTGAATATTTTTTGACCATCTGGGACGGCAATTTTGATTCTGGCTGGAAACATTATCTGGGATTTAATGTTGGCTTTTTTTAAGTCTTTAATAAGTGCATGCTTTTCTTTTTGTGATAACAGTGGAAGTATAATCATTGTCAAATTTTATATTTTTCCCATCGACTTGGACTGGATTTCCTGACCATGCAGCTCTTAGTATTAAGTCTTTGTCTTGTATAGATAGGAATTTTACAATGAGGGATCTCACAGCTTTTGAATTTTTTGATGCAGATGTATATGACTGGGACCTGTGGGCTCTCTCGATTCCAAAAGATAAAACTTCAGGGGGGCTTAGTATTTTTGGAAGCCAATCATTTAGGAAGAGAATCATATTATTTCCTTCCATTTTCTCTGGAACTCCATAGATCCTAATGTTGTTTCTTCTGGATCTACACTGTAGGTCTTCCACTTTTTCTAGTAACTGGTTATTATGTTTTAGTAAAAAGTTACTCTGGTTGTCATTTTCCATTTGCCTGCCATCTATTTCACTTACTGATTCTTCTATAGCTGTTATTTGGTCAGAGTGAGTAGTAATAATTTCCTTTAAGTCATCAATTTTTTTTTGCTTTCTTTCTTCATATTTTCCATAAACTTCTCTAAATTATCCATCTTTATAGAAAGGTCTTGAATGCTGGTGATTATTGTTTGAAGTTCCTTTTTCGCAGTGCTATCTTGTAGAGATGTCTTTGAGTGACTCATAGCTGTTTCAGTCTGTAACTGGTGACAGAACATCTGACAGGTAATATGTTGGTAAAATGAAAAAATTAAGATTTCTTTTGATAAAGTTGTTCACAGTATCAAGATAAGTAGTTGTGGAAAAATTCTTCAATGTTTGTTGAGGTAAAATAGAAAAATTCTGTCAGAAAAAATAATTTCAGGCAGAACATCAAGAAAGTGCAGCTAACTCCTTGGCATCTTGGCCACGTCCCATTGGTTGTACAAAGATTATTACTTCTAATATACATAATTATCACAAATAACATATTAACTTTAATTTCACACATATTTCACTACTCAAATCAGCAACAATTCTAAGGAGTAGCCTTTTATTTTTCTCACTTCTTATTATATTCTATACAGTTACTGTAATGGCAGTAGCACAGAACGGATATAGATTACTGTTCTTAGAATGGACGAAGGTGGTTTTGAGGAACTTCTTATTAAACCAGGAATTAAATATTCCATGTTTAGACTTGTAAATAGTTTTAAATGTTTTACAGTTATACTCAGTGTTCATGTTATGTTCATAACAGAATATTTACTATCTAACACAATCCATAGGAATGTTTTCATATAAATGTCTGTCCTTAAATGTAAATGGACTCAACAATCCTTTAAAGAGAGGAAGCTTAACCAAATATTTGAAAACTAAGAAAGTAGATATTGCATTCTTGCAAGAAACTCAAGATTTGAATAGGATGTATTTTAATGGCTACTCTATACTTGCAGAATTTCATTTTCAGACCAAAAGAAGAGACACCATGATATTGCGGAGGAAAACACTACCAGTACCTAAAATAATCTACACACATTCAGACAAAAATAGCATGTTCTGCTTAATTATTCTAGAAATAAATACAAAACAAATCACATTAGCCAATACTTATTGGATCCGGTGTTGGTGCTGTAACAGCGAATACATATCTTGACTTACTTGCAATCAAATCTAAGGGAGAAATACTATATGCAGGTGATTTTAACTGTATTCTCTCCAGAAGTGACACTACTAAATGTGATAAGTTTAAGATAGCTGCACCTGCTAAAATATTGAACAACTTCATCAATAATTCAAATATAAGAGATATTTATGAAAAAATAGAACCCAAATCCCTAAAATACACACATTACTCATACAGATTCAGTATACAAACTACTGTCGATAAGGTATTGGTTACAAATTATTTATTCTCAAAAATTCAGGAAGTTTTCATTAGCTCCTGTCCAATGTCCGACCACAATGCTATTTTCTTTAAATTTTATAATAAAATTTAGTATATTGGCAAAGAATACCAGCATACATTGTTAAGATAATCAGGTTTAAGGAATGGTTGCTGAAAGAAATCAAAATATTTCTAGACATAAATGACAATGATGGTACTTCTAAAGTTATCTGGGATACGCTGAAATCTTACATTTTTGGTAAAATCAAAACCTGGTACCTAAACAAACGAAAGGAATGGGATTGTACGCTGTCAAGAATACAGTCAAAAATTGATGAACTAAAAATAAATCTAAATAATAAAGACATAAACACAAATACAGAACTGAAACAAACCTTGATTGCATGGAAATTCTTAATCATAAAGTGGCAATAAATTTAGAAAGAATCAAATTACAGTCTTACTCTGTTAACCCAAAAAAAACACACATAGATTAGCTGTGAAATCAAAAAAACTTAACAAATATTAAACATATAAGGGAAATTGTTGATGAAACTAAAAATAAAACTAAAATTGTAACAGATTTAGAAGATATTTTTGAGACTTTCAGAAAACATCACAAAATAATAAATAACACAAATCCAAATATTAATAACAACGTCCCAAAAGATAACTTCTTAAATGAGAACATAGGCAACAAACTAGCAGTAAAACAGAATACCAAACTTCTCAAATCAATAACATTAAGTGAACTAAAAGAGAGGATTCAAAGCCTTAAGAACAATAAAGCCCCATCATTAGAGTAAGAAGGGTTCCTGTAGATAGTGGACTCATAGCTCCCCATCTCATAATTCTTGCTGATGGTCACATCTAAATAATTAACTGTCTCTCCTTGCACATCAAAAGTAAATCTAAGAAAATGAGTAGTCTTATATAACCATTAAATCCATGTAATTTATCCATGATGTCCTTCCATACAAAAATCAAATCATCAAGGTACCTACCATAGAAGGCCAAGCAGTCCTTAAACTCTGAATCCAGGAAATAATTTATTTCTAAATGAGCAAGGACAACATGGCAAACTTAAGTGCACATATGGCACCCATAGCCACCCCGTTTGAATTTATATTTGTGGTAATAGACCAGGTGGATTTGGGGCAGAGGGGTGGCCCTAGTGATGATTTTTTTTAGAATTTTTAGAATTGAAGTGGCAGTTAAAAACTAATGCCACAGTTATGCCTGGTCTGAATGATGCAATGTCCCTAAGTAGTGTCTTGCGGTTAAAGGAAGCTTATTTTTTATATGTGTAGGGTTGTTTTGTTCTGCATGTTTTACTATATATATTACTTCTTACTCTAATGCCTTGTTGTATTTTTCAAGTATGCACCCCATACATCAGAAAAAATCTCTGGTCAAAGGCCAATTTGTTTGTTTGGCTAGGATGGTGTCAGATGACATGGAATTTAGAAAAGAATGTGAAGTACTTAGTTTCATGTTTAGAGTTAGAGGCTATCCCGATGATTTTTTAACTGTATTTTTTTCAGAGGTTAATAGGAAAAGATATGTAGGACAGTTTACCCGATTACTTCGGGGAGGTAGTAAAAATACACTGGACAGATGCTGAAGCAGCATATGGGCACAGTTTACATTCACAACAGCATACTATATACATACCAATTGAAATAACATACAGTCCAGTTTCTGTCCAAAGCATATTGTACAAATGCTGAAGGAAGTAGCATATCAATCAGTTGTCAAGGGCAATGCCTTTCTATGCAGGTAGCTGATCATGTACCTCAGTGGGGTTCAGTTACATCTCTTTGTCGAAATTGCATACAATGCAGCTCCCTTATTAGCACACAGCAGTATAGCACTTTGAGGGATATGTACTTCTGAAATGCTAACCTTCTGAAAAGACAGGCTTCTGTAACTACTTTGAATTAAACGTTCACTTCCTAACCTAAGTTAACAGAACATGACAGCAAAATTAAACAATCCTTCAAATTTAAACAGGGAAAGTCGGTCATGCCAGGCAGTAAGAGACCCAAAGTGCACAACCTGTAGAGATTAAGCTCTATAATGCTGTGAGGTTCCTCCTCTTGGCCAGTGATCAAGGAGCCTCAATTCTCACCACTAACACTGGTGTGGAATGTTCACAGTGAGAAAAATAGTTGAACACAGTATTTTCAGATGCAACTCTCTGCACCAAGTACAATTTCCCTTAACAGCACACAGGGAATGCACACTCCAGTCCTGAGGCTGGGCTTTCTCTCCAGGCCCAAAAAAAGACTCCCTACTGATGACTATAGAGATTAGTCCTTAACCATTTATTCCAAACCAAGCCCTCCACAACCCTCCCTGTAAAATCAGTGCTCTCAGTGTCCTTGTTCAAGGTAGCTGACACACATACCCACCTTGGAAAGGCTGACACAACTTATCCACTCCGCCACTTCCACCCAGACAATAAGGTATATTTACTACCAATTTCAACAAAGAGATGTAACTGAACACCACTGAACTACATGATCAGCTACCTGCATAGAAGGGAATTGCCCTTGACAGCTGCATGATATGTTACTACTTTAATGCTCTTACAAAGGTACCCAATTACACTTAGTAAAATTAATATTTATACAAATGGTAGTGTTAACCAAGCAGCAAGACTTTCAGGAATGTAGAGCTACAGTGCCACTAAATAAATGCAAGTACTCTCAAAGGTTAAATATTTTCTAAAAGACCAGTCACAATGAAGAGTTTGGATATATTTAATAATAAATAAAGAAAAACATGAGCATACTGAATATCTGTTTACAATACACACCAGAGTTTCAGACACAGGAAATATAAAAAAACACCACAGATGGAAAGACTCAGACAGATACAGAAAAAAAAACAACATTTGGCTAATTTCACTATATTTTCTAACCGATTGAAGAATTACTGTTCCCTAGTTTCTTAATAAAGCAAAACAAGATGAAAGTGGATGGGTGTCTTGTCAGGTCCAACAACAGAGTGTACACCTTGCACTTCTCACTAGTATTCAAATACCATTTCAGTGCTGGGTATAGAATGACACCACAGCAGGTCATCTGACACTGTGGTTCCCACACTACCCCCTCACTAGAAACTGAGCCAGCATCTGGCACTGATATGTTATAATACACACAAAGAACTTTAGCTAAGGTTTATTACAGCATCTGTTAGCTGTAAAACAATTCCATCACTTCAACCCTTTCTGCAGAAACTAACAAGCTATCCTCTGGCACCCCAGGGTAGCACAAAGATTGCATCTCTGGCTGCATTCAGACCTGTGATATAAAATGTTTATGGTCTAAACCAAGTCATATAATTTCAAGCTATTTTTCTTAAGATTAGCTGGGCTGAGCTTAACCCCTTCCCTTTCAGTATCCTTGGTTAAAACATATACATTTCATCAGTAACAACAATCCAGTCTGACATACATGTATATTTCTTTTCTGTCCAGCAGGATTCACTCTTGATTCACTTTTAACACAAGCAACTTTACAAATACATTTTTAACACAAGCATCTATATAAATCAGTTTGATATTCAACTGACATATGATTCTTTACAAAACTCCAGCTATGCTGACATATGTTACACACGCACTGACCTACTCCCTCTGCCACAGCTGGCACTACCTCACATCATCACAAATGCTATAGGAAAACCCAATAAAACTCACATATTGAAACAAAGAGGGGGGTGTGAACTATGTAGTATGAGAGGCCTGGTGCAGTACATTTGTAGTAGTTCTTAAGCTGAGTAATTTTACAGCAAAGGTGTAACCTACCCCAGTGTGAAACTAACAAAGCAGTGCATAATTGGCAAAAATTGATCTTCGGTGCACTGTTAGTAGTTACACTCAGTATAAGCAACTTCCTGAGAGTAGATCTACCAGCTTCTCACAATATGAGTTGCTGAGGGTGTGTACATTTCCCCCCATACCCATATAGTCCATCTAGATTCACACTGAATTGGCTAACATTTCCACCTAGGTCTGTCAACTCACTGTACAGCAGGCCTCTGCCTGCTCACCTAGAAAGTGACTCGAGCTGGATACAGTAGCAGAGGGAAAAACTATCCACTGTACTATTCAGAACCAGTGCAGTAATTGGTAAAAGGAAACATCATTAATAAGCAGTCCCTGTTTGACTGTAGTGTCGAGCTGTCTAATTAGAAGCCTTATACACTGATAAATTGCCCACACATCAACAACATGGGAACCTACAAATCTCCATTTTGAAGTTATGCTCAGTCTTTGGACAGGTTGTGGATGAGGGATTAGCCACAGACACACACACAGATATTTTCTGATGTAATGCCAGTGCCTTGGTCAGGAATCCTTGAACAACAGTTCTATTGCTACACGCATCTGCTTTTCAACCTCCTTTCTAGGTGTATCCTCCAGTAGGACTATAGCAGTCCTAGTTCCTACCAGTCGAAGCAGAGTGATCTAGGTTCTTGCAGTTCTCTAAGACTAAACATCCATTTCCCAAATGAAGGGAAAAGGTATGAAACAGAAAATGTCTGCTGATCCATTTGTTTCTTATGGTTATGTCACAAACTAATGTTAATTGTGCAGTCTTGTCATGTTTCAGTCAGCCAGGAAGGAAGGAATAGCTGTTATTTTTTACTGTGTGGATGTTGCTTACTGTAACCATATAACACACAGTCCTCGATACTCAGAAAGTTATTGTTGGAGTTGTATCAATCATGTCTAACCTGAAGTGTACAAGGCAGCTGTTTGGAAATATGCCTGCTAAGTAGAGAGGTGACATAATTTGCATTGTTAACCACAAAAAACACGAACCTCCTCCGAACACAAAGTTCACTAACACAAACAGTCCGCTGTTCTGCCCAATAAAGGGATTTCCTCCAAACTCCAATGAATATTCCACCACCGATAGTGTTAGGAATATATAAATTTATTGTTAAAACAGTTTAAACGAAGTTTAAACACAAACCATTTATCTATAAAACCAGTGCTCAAATTGCTAGCCAGTAACCCAAAACAGAATATGTAAATTTTGACATTTAGTAGACTCATTTATTGATTTATCGTTAATATCTATAATCCTGTCAATTTTCATTTTTAATCATTATTCAAATTTTATGTATACAACATTTTATGCTATTTTTTATATATATTTTTATACATATTTAAACCATTAATACTATTATATTTATATATTTACATATATTTATATATTTAGATATTTATATATTTATATTTATATTTATATATTAATTTACATATATGTATAGGACATATGCTTATTTTAATTTTTAAACACTGCATACAACAATATATACATATTTATTTATTCTATTATATTCATTATTCATTTTAGTGGAACAATTTCTCCTGACAATACATTAACAAGTAACACTTTTTATCAACACATTCATTATATGTACGTACGAATAATAGTGTCGTGGTTGGGTATATATTTATCTGGCACACACATATATATATAACAATATATATATATATTTTCAAGTAGTTCAGATTGCAACAGGCATGGTTCTAACATACCATATACCTTTAAAAGGTTATTTTGAATCAATTACCAATTGTGTTTAATTGAACAATTAAATATTTTTAGATGTGTATTTAAGGGCTTAACCTTATGGAGTATGTAGATTCTGATGAAGTCCAGTAGCTTATGGACGAAAGCGCGCTCAATCTAAAGGTTTATTTAGAAGACGAACTGCTGGTGTTGTTTGCTGCTTTGTTTTGTGTTTAAACTTCATTTAAACTGTTTTAACAATAAATTTATATATTCCTAACACTATCGGTGGTGGAATATTCATTGGAGTTTGGAGGAAATCCCTTTATTGGGCAGAACAGTGGACTGTTTGTGTTAGTATAATTTGCATTGTATTATACTGGTAAATCAGACCAGTGTGATGGAATTGTATTTGGAGTATATGTTTGGTAAGATAAGACAGATTTGTTAAAAATACAATACAATCTGTATTATTTCTTTTGGTTTGTTGTAAGTCATGTCAAACCAGCGCAGAGAGTAAATCCTTGCATCAGTGCAGCCTGTATGGAATCAGGGATACAAAAGTAATTGGGCATCTAATAGGTAGGTCTTCCAATGAAACATGCTACCGCTGAGCATACTGGATCACCATGGAAGACTTGAAGTCAGCTACCATTCCACAGAACAGGCTACAAGGCTGCTTGAAGTTGTGTAAAACATAGAGGCTCGGTAGGACAGATTACATGCTGTCATCATTTGGTACTGAGGTGGTGCATGTGATCCTAATTTGGAGAACTTTTCCTATATCATTACAGTGAAGCATGTGGCCATTACTTTGTAAGGGATATAGTCTTCTTCACTCAATGGTTTGTTTAGTTGCACATTCAGCACAATATAAAGTTACATTCACTTTGACCCCCACTGACTCCAGTCTGCTAACACCCCATAAATACCAGATCGCTTGCACCATCCTTATAATCTACCCACATGGGACTCAAAAACACAAAGCACTTTGGGAAACTTAGAAGAAACTGTGGTACATAATGTAGGTATGTGCTTCTGCTACAGTTACTAAGTAGAAAGATTTGTCATGAATTAATCTGCTTTGTTTCTTTATTCTCTTTTATCCAACAGAATGATGCAGTAAAGACCAGAGTGAAATAAGAAAAGCTATATTAGACAGCATGAACTCCTCAGTGTAAGTAACACCTGTGAATATATCTACCTGATTTTCACAGAGTAAGAGTAAGATGGAGGTCACATTCCTTTTTCCCCTTCCTCGTATAGTCCCTTAAAATCTTTATTGAATTATCTAATAACCCCCTAGTTCTGCCCTGTTTGATATTGTACCCACAGCCTCTCACTTAGTTAAGTTGTTATGAAAAAGGGGGGAATAAAAATCAGCATTTTGGAGGCCATTGTTCATAGGTAATACTGACTGCAAGAGTCTGAAGGTAATGTTAGAAAATAAATTTATGAAATTGACAAGCAAACTTCTAAGCACAGATGGCAAAGAATGACATAATGTAAAATCTATGCTGTTCCTGATAAAATAAACTCTATAAGTAATAGGAGATTGTGCTTTAAATGCTGTTAGTTATCTGTGATGTAATGAAAGAATTTAATAATTTAAGGTATGAGAATACTAGAGAATTGTTAAGAGACTATAGGATTCCTAATAAAGTGAGGCAACAATTACAAGGCATATATGAGGCCTCTTGGATTCAGTAGTTAATGGTTGGATAGGAAAGCAGATCAAGATGGAAGCTTGTGGTAAACAGAGCTGTGCTTTATGCCCTTTATTGTTTGTTTAATTATGAATAGAGTTATACTAGAAGTAGATAGGGTAATGTAGCAGACTATTATTAATAGAGCTCTTCCTATGTATGTACCTTCCTCTTATTATGAGCTATGTAAATGGTTTAGTTCTTTTAGTATCCCATAAGTCTTGGGTTTTGATGGTGTTTGAATACTTGATAAAAGTATTAGAAAAGAATGAATTATACATTCATAAGGGACAATCTATGGTTATGGGGATGTGGAACTTACAGCAGACATTCTCTTTAACATGAAGTCTGTTAAAATACTAAGAATCAGTTTCGAGAAGGCAAGGTTATAAGTATCAGTTGGGGAGTTGTTTTGACACTTAGCACAATATTGTCAAAACATGGAAGATCTATGTTAATTTTCTGTAAAACATTTTCTATATTACATTCATTTTTGGTGGGAAAATTAAACTATGTAGGTGGTATCTATATGTTGCCCAGCAAGTCAAAGAAATGACTACTGGAATAGTATTTTCTGTGATATGGGACAATACATTTGAAAAGGATGCACTGGGTCTTGTTAATAATTTTGTCTTTCTGAATTTTATACATTTATATTGGATTGTTGTCAAGATCATTTATGACACTGAGTCATATAGGTAAATATTTTTTTGACAACAGTTTAGAATTTTTTTATATCAGTTGTCTATCAGGTGAACAATCTGTTTTGCAAAACGATAAAGGATTGAAAACCTTTTCTGAATTTCTTTCTGAAGTCTAAATAATGTTGGCATATAAAATTAATTGGTATTGCTGGTAATAAATCCTTGGGAACATTAGGACAGTAGCATAAAGAAAAGTATCACAGAAAAAAAAAACAGAGACCGTTATTGAAACATACAGTTGGATGTAAAGACAATTTGTTGCAGGCATTTATTAAACAAATTGCCTGTTAAAGAAGATATGAAACATTAATGTTGCAATGAATGAAAATGTTCACATTGTTCATGTGAAGAAAACTATGATGCATGCCTTATTTGAATACCCAAAGTTCAATCTGTTTTGGGAAAATATTCTTTATTTTGGACACACCTGGTTTGATGGACTTGAATTATCAGATGTTAGATTGTGGTCAGTATATCTGCATATCTACAGTTTGAATACATTCCATATATAAAAGGTATTTGCTTTCTTATGTTCTTTGTGGAAAGAAAGACTTGGGGAAGTATTATATAACAAGAACTCAAGATAAGGGGAAAAAGCGATACAGAAAAAATCCAGCTAAACCCGAGTCATCACTATGTAATAGTTACTATGAAGGAGGTCTATGGAATATATGCAAATGAACACTTAAGGATATTCAGGTGTTTCAACTCTAAAACTTCAGAATGCTCACTGACTTAACTTTTTTAAGTGTTTAATGCATTTAGACATTTAAAACCAAATACCACTTGCTGTAAATGTGAAATGTTTCACCCTTTTTCTGGGCTTGCCTGTACAGTAGAATTAGTTAGTTTTGCCATTCTCTTAGAAATGTTAGCTAATAAAACAACTTGATGTCCTTAACATTAAGGTGATTGCAATTGAATTCATTTTTAAAGAAAACCGGATTCTGCTTATGGGTCAGAGTTTGGGGCGATTGAAAATATACATGCATTCTTATTTCCACTGCAATGTTATTTTCTTATTTAATAAAAGTTTGCAAATGTGTTCTTTTCTGTTATTTTAAGAAAGTCTTTACTCTTTTTTGATAAGTGCTATAGGATCTTTTACATTCACCTCAGCTAAATCGAACAGAGGCAGATGGGACCTCGGTTTATCATTCCATCCTCAGGATGGGGCACATAGGAATACAGTACCTCTCTTATGCTCCACTGTTCTGATTTTTTTATTTTCAAAGTTGAATGCACTTCATATTAATTCATTGATACTAGTAGCAAAAAAAGCCCTCTATCCACTCACTTAAATTAAACTTTATTCCTGTCTTGCCTCATCTGCCCTCATTTACCTGCTAGAAAAATAGAAACACTTCTTAATCCAGCCCTCCAACTTTAGTCTCAAGTGGCAACATAGCAACTTCCTGAAAACATAAAACAAAATAAAAAGCCAAAAGCTCCATGCTCCAAACAGAAATGGAATTCAAAGAAAAAGTGGTAACCTCTAAAAGGAAACCCTAAATGCTCTTTCACCCCCCCCACATCATTCTTTGGTACTCTGTCCAACACCCCATATTCAGCACTGTGTCAAACGGCCACCACTAACCCCCATGAATTTCTCTGACAGGGCCAAGGCAGGTGTGGAACTAATTTTTTTTTCTTTATGACCTGCATTACATCTCTTCCCCCTCCCGTGTGTTTGCTGACCACTATCCAAAGACTACTCCATTCATTGGAGCATACCTGCCCTCTGGGATGGTCATCAATGAATACCCACTATCCCTCCCAGGATGAACCAACCTATCCCTCCCTGCCAAACACTTTTGAAGCCAGAGATGCTAATCAAACTAAGGTTGTCTGGGTCATAGTTAGGGTTTTGATCCTACATGTCACAGAGCTGACTTTATGCACTGAACACTCTTAACTTTAGGTAAACTGCCATATTTACCCTTAACTCAGTAAGAAACAAGACCAAGCATTTGTTATTCTGTCTGTTAGCACTAATCTGAAAAACAAGAACAGTACAGGTTTGGACTTTCAAGGTAGTCCGATTCCAAATGAAATGCAGAACTACCAAAGTAACCCCCACCCCCCCACTCAGACCATTATAAACCCTAAAATAGCATGGAATTAAGTGAAAGCATGGAGTAACTCCCTAAACAACTTAGTTAGTTACTAAATGCAAACTGCACACTTAAAAATAAACTTAACTACAAAAAAATTGCACCCCTAATATTTTGGCACATCTTAATCATGCTAATCATTACTGGAGATATAAGCCCTAACCCAGGGTCTCAATTAATCCAGCAGTCCAACTACATCTTATGACAAAACATCCTGAGAGCACAGCATCCCAAAGCCCTAAATATCTCCCAAATTAGTATTCAGATCATTAACAATAAATGGGAAATTATAGAGTCTTGTCTCCAGCAAAACAAAAACTGATATTTCAGCCATTCCAGAAACTCAGTTAAGCACAAAAATGTCCCACCTCTTACCAATGCAACTATTTCTACTCTTGCTGGAACAATAGATTAGAAATAAAAAAGAAAACAGGTGGTGGTATGCTATTAATCAAAAAAAATATATCCTAAAATCAAAGTAACCCCTAAATGAACAAAATACTAATTTATCAGAAGATACCCCAAATGAATACTAGCCTCCCTAAACATAAGTAACACAGTCAAACTATACACTGCAGAGGCATACATTTGACCTCTATCTAACAGCCAGTTAATGGAAGAAACCATAAAGGATATTATACAACTAGCAAAACTAAATAAATTATTATTTTTATTACTGGAGACCTTAACATAGATATGTTAAGGCCTCTAAAATGCCAGATACTAAGAAATCTCTCATTAATTGGACTTAACAAATAATTAAAGTAACAAAAAGATCCACTACCAAAGTACTGAAGGACAAAACAAATGTGCAAGAGCCCAAGGATTTCGTTCACTTGTTTTCACAAGAAAATGTGTTTTATTACAAAAAAAGTTGAGTGTCTTTATCCAGCAGCAACAAATGAACTTTATCAAAGCTGTTAAAAACATTCTTGCCTTCACTTTGCAAACTAAGACTCAATTGTGATCAGCAAAAGACAGTCAAAATCTGCAAGTAAAATTAGCAAACACAAAAATTTAAAGTGCTAAAGCATTTATTATGACCTTCAAAGAGTGGATCTTCTCCACATTTTTTGGAGTTGCAAGCACTCCTATAAACTCTGGTGTTTTTTGAGAGCTAAACTTCAAAAGATGGGTTATGAGAAAACTACCCTAGCTTGGAAATTTACCATGCTACACATACCCCCACCTGGCCCGACAAAGATACAAACCCACACCCTAATCACATTATTTGCTTTAATCAAACTTTACATTGCACTAAACTGGAAAGATAGATATTTACTCAAATGGAAAGGATTGCAGTAGATGGCAATTAAACACTTATCATCCCACAAGCTTCCAAAGGCAAATCACATAGCTTATCCATACCTCATTAAATATTGGGCTATACTATTTGACCCTATTTTGCACTGAACCATTTACAAGACCTATCCTCATCTAAAGGAATGGATAAAGTCACTGGATCTCTTTACCCTCTTCTTCCTGTATCTCCAGTCATATCTTTTGCTGGGACAGCCCTTAAGTTACAACTCAGCCTTAATACTCTATGCTAACTCTACATTCTTTTCTGTGGCAAATAGCACTCTTGTAAATAGTTTTTTTTTTGTAAAAATATGATTTTTTTCTTGACTTTATAATTATGACCCAGCATGAACAGTGTTGCTCTGTTTCATGTGAGCAATTGTTGTTTTAGATGTCTGCTTTGTTTTTATATTAAAACTTAATAAATAACCTGGGGAAAAAAGTGATAAAGCATTTAAATGATAATTGTGTGTACATCTGCCATTGTATACACATGTACTAGTCTATAGTTAACACTCCAAAGATTTTAGTTTCAAGACTGACAATATGGAAACATCGCCATTGATTCCTGGAAACTTTGTGGCATTAAGTATGAGTTGCCACAGCAATTTGTCTCATTCTTGTCTGCAAAGACAATATCATTTAAGTGTTTTAAAGTTTAATTTTTTGTGCATGCTAATTTTGCATTATAAAAATCTTCAAATATACCCCATAAAGCAAATTATGGATTACATAACCAAATACAAGCTCTGGACAGATTCCCAGCGCAGCATTAGGACAGAACACAGCACTGTACAGCAATCTGCACAGTAATTAATGTAGTACTCGCAAGAACGGTGACAGGCAAACTGGCTTGTAAGTCTTTGTAGTTCTGAGGAAAACATGTAAATGTTTAAATTCCCTCATTCTTGGTTTTATCAAAGACACACTATACTGGGTATCCATCTACATAGAACAGAGAACACCCATTATACAAAATAAATGTTAGCCATCTCTAGAAAGTAATTTTGCCATAAGAGTGCCAAAAAAAACAGTCCTTGGGCCCAGACTCTTCTTTTACATAAATGTCAAAACCACCACCATTCTTCTAGAAGCAGATGCGCTATATGCTGACAAGAGAATTTTGTTTTTATGTCCTCCTCCTCAACAACAAAAATAGATCTCGAATTAAACAAAGACCACAAAGCCATATGCAGTTTCTTTTGTATGTGTGTTATTAGTCCCCATACTTGCCAGCAATGAAGCTACTGCCCTGGCTGTCCATTCTTCCCTACTAGTGTGGGGCCTCAGTGCCCATTCATTTCCCTCTGAAAGATTTAGACTGGAGCCCATTTGTTCCCTAAACAGAGAAGAGCTGACCAGGGCATGACTGTCATATATGCTGCCATTAGGGGAGTTTGCATTTTGAACCTTAAATCCTCCCCAGTGGTGATGTATGCATCTTCATCCATAGAGGGACCGGATCTGCTCCTCTGTTCTATGCATACGTGCTCCTTCATGTATACCAATATGGGCTACCATATGGAGGAGTCACACTGCATACAATTCTCAGAACTGATATTCTGCTTTCTTTGCAACAGGTCTTCAGCCCTTTCACTGGAGCAACAGAGAGATTGCTGGAATCCACCACACCCTCTTCCGAGGATGGGTGAACTATATTCATTCATTTTCTATCTGTAGGTAGGGTGGGGCAAAGGGGGCAACTGCTTCAGGCACAAGCTTTAGGGGGCCATAGTCAGCAGGTTCCAATGGTGTTGGAGTGTAATGCCAACAATGCTTTCTGAAGGCATGAAGGTATTGCAGCTTCAATGCCAAAGTGCTCATTGTATGATGATTTGACTGTAGCAAATTGTTTGTTATATCTGTAGCAAACAGCTTGCTGCAGTTTGAGCTTTTGACCTTTAATTTGGAACTGGGGGGGGCACCAGTTTGGAGACCTGTACTGATGCACCTGGCACTGGCTGACAGCTATAGTTCTGTCCCATCCTCTTCTGTCTGCTCTTCCAGCACCTGAGCTGCTCTTTGGACTCAAGTCTTCTGTGGCAGGGTGTAGTCAGTACTTTATGCCACTGTGCCACAGAGCAGGCTGTGTATATATATATATATATATATATATATATATATATATATATATATATATATTTTTTTTTTTTTCTTAACAAAAAACTAAGGTGGGGATTTAATAAACTCCATGTAGGAATAGTGGAAGGCCTACAAAGAAAGTACTGTGGCCATGTCTATGGCTCCCCCTTGGCAGCGCACCTTCCATATTAATAAAGGCAAGCTACTGAGAGAGAACCATGTAACACAGTTACAGAATCAGTGTAGGGGGACATCTGAAAATAGAAATCGGATACTTTTAATTTTCATCTCAAAGGTCAAGTTTAAGCATGGCTGACCATGTTTGCATGGCACAGTGCTCAGCAGTGCTTAAATGTAACTGAAAGCTATATAGAAATGTATAGCAGTAGTAAACATATCCACGTAGCTGAATGGTTAGAGTCACGGCCCTGTGTGCAGTAGGTGCACGATTTGAATACAGAGATAGGCCATTTAGCTTTTATATTTGAAAGCAATATGTTATAAATTATTTTTTTTATAGATGTATTTAGTGACATTTGTTAACCGGGTTAGTTCAGCTGGGCCAGAAGCCCATACTCGATGGAGACCTGAGGAGAAAAGCTCCAGTGACACACGAGTTTATAATACATAAACTCCACACTTCAAGATAAAGAAAATAAAATATATAAGGTCAGGAAATATAGAAGTAAAATACATACACATAATAAACTAGTAGGAAGGAACAAATATTGTTTATATTTTATTTTGTTTTAAAATTCTGGTTTGCTCTTAGTTAAACTCTGCTAAGCACTGCTAAGCAAAGCCAAAAAGTGCTTAAACAGGACCCGTTTTAGCAGTGCTAACAATGTGAAGCTCTGCTTAGCTGGTTTGAGCACTGCTAAACATTGCCAGTTTATGCACTGCTTAGCTGAGCTTAGCAGGTTTGCATGGTGCTAAGTGAAGCATCACATTTTTAAAAACGGTCCAATGGCATGAAAAGGTAGGAAAACAGCCTTATTTAAGTACAGCAGGTGGGAATACCATCAGAATCTGTTGGAGTTTGATCTTGGCAGAGACTATGTCAAGAGATGGAGAGGATGCACGCTTCTGGGCACAGCCATTGCCATTTTGGAGTACAGGGTCATGGTTGTACTCCTTGTAAAAGACCATGACATCTGGCTGCTGCAAGGCCAATACCAGTGGTCATAGTATAAATTGGAGGCCTGGGACCAGCTTTCACGCAACCTCACCAGTGAGAATGGTATCACCCCACACAGGTGAGCAGGTGCATCACCATTATGATGACTTGAAGCGTAGGAAGGAGGATCTCTTGGCTACATGGATCCAAGAAGCTCAGGATGACAATGCCACACAAGTTTGTAAGTATTGTAAGCATTGTTTTACTAAGTTCTAGTATGATTATCTGTTAGTCAGGTACCATAATGGTGTGTTTCTCTCCCCACAGCTGCACAGGAGAGACCTCGCAACCTGGAGGCCCATCCAGAGTTCCTGGCCAGGTTGCACCATGAGTGTTGTGAGTACAGATGTATCTTGGAATCTATATTCATATAAACAAGAAAGAGTACAGTAGTAACTGCCAGTAAGTATATTCTGTTTTGTATAATGCCAGGTACAGTTCAATACAGATAAAAGCATGAAACCTGATAATGTCAAGAAGATAAAGATTCTACTGGATTAATAATGTTAAGGAAATAAAAGTTTGTACTGCATTAGTAATGTTAAAGAAATAAAGGTCAACTGCATTAATAATAAGGAAATAAAGTTCGACTGGATTAATAATGTTAAGGAAATACTGCTCAACTGCATTAATAATGGTAAGGAAATACTGCGCTTCTGCATAAATAATGGTAAGGAACTAAAGTTTAACTGAATTCATAACGTTAAGGAAATACTGTTCAACTGCATTAATAATGTTAAGGAAATAAAGTTCAACTGCATTCATAATATTAAGGAAATAAAATTATGTACTGCATTAATTGTGGAATTACAGCTTTCTTGCAACACCTGCATTATATGAACTGTCCATCAATGTAGACTGTTAGATGTATAGCAATCAGTGCATGATGTCACCCCTAATAAAGCTTCAATATCTCTGCATTTGGGCTATTGGTCATGAACTCGAGTATTACAAGTACTGTGAATGAAAAATGTGAATAATACCGCTGAGTGACTGAAGGTTAGCTAATAAAGTGTTATGTTAAAGTGTACATGTGGAGCTGTACAACAAAATATAATACATTATAATAATTGTTCTCCACTAAGATCTGAACCTGTAATAGGAATGGTCAATTTATACTAGTGTGTATCTCAGGATTGTCTTGTGCTAACAATTGCATTTCAGCCATATGGATTCCTGATCTGCATTACGCTGCTGTAGGCAAGTATGGAACAGTAGTAGCTGTAGACTGCAAATATACCATCTGCAATTGCATATGGGTCAGGTAGCCAATCCAGCACTCCAATACATTTCACACATATGTCCACCAACTAGGGATTCATAGTCTGCACGGCTGGCCTTAGGCATAGGCGAACTAGGCGACCACCTAGGGTGCAGTACAGGCTGGCCTTTTAAAGGGCGCCTTATGCAGTTATTTATTTATTTTAATTAATAAAGTTTGTGCTCTTCTTGGCACTGGAAGTTGGAACCAGAGGGCGGAGGGCAGAGGGTGGGGGAGGGGACGCGAGCACCCTCCCACTTATAGCTGAGGGTTGGCTAGGAGGCTATAAAAAAAAAAACTTTAGTTGACAATGCGAGAGTCTTCTCCTTTAAGGAGAAACTTATGTGCGTCATGACGCCAATGTCAACTAAATGCATTCTGCAGTTCAAGCGACGTGCACGTGATACACACACAACGTTGTGTTCCTTGTAATGGGTACGTTATGTTTTATTATTTTATGGTATGTAACTTTGCTGGTTACTTTATACCTGACTGAGTGCAAGATGTGTTGAGCGGAGAAGTCGAATGTTGGATATTGAATACATTTAAATGGAAGTAGGTGACAATGGCAAAACTTTGGTTTATAATGAAAGTTTCAGCATCAGGGCCCAGTGTGTGAGCATGTTTGTGCATGAGCAGTTATGGCTTAGATTTAGAGTTATGGCTAGAGGAGGAGATCGCTTTAATGTTATTTATGCTGGTGTCCATGGGTTAGGGTTCGAGTACAGCTTAGGAAAGGAGATCATTTTAGATTTATGCTTGTCTGTGTTATGTTGCGTGTCTGTGTGCATTGTGTAGTTGTACAGTTAATGTTTAAGTTTCTGCCCTAATTTGTGGAGTTGGGGTTAGGGCCAATGGGAGGGATAGGATTAGCACACTTCGATGTGGTGGTACAGGGCAAAAGTGTTGCAAGACTCTTTCATGGAACTCATTCTGTGTTACAAGTACATAAAGGATATCAAAAATTATACCTCTGTATTATAGCAACTACCTGAAATGTATACTTGTAATTGGCTTACAATGCAAGCCAGTGAGAAGTTATCTTTTTATAACTCCCTTGAAATACTATAAATCCTGCTAAATAACCAGAAAGAAATACAATTGTCACACTGGTAAAAAATAGTGAAACATAAAGCTTAAAAACATTTCCTTTTCTATACACCCTTAACATCAAATAATGTAATGTTCCCATCTTAACGTTACAGCTACAGACTGATGCCCAAATGAGAGCTGTAGCTCCCTCCCTGATATGATACCCCTCAAACACTAAGCTGAGGAATAAAAAATGTTTATTCTCTCATCTGGTTCTCCTCCCTTCTCTCCTAAGGGGCAGCATTATGTCCATCCTTAATGTTTGCATGAGGAGTACATACACACACAACAAAAGTTTTCTGTTGAAAAATGTTGCAAAATTCTTGCTCCATTTGATGCAACTTAGTCCACACACGAAATGCTGAAACAAGCGCTTCAGTCCTATTCCTTTCTGTATCGACATTCAGAAATGTTGGTACAGAAATGAATACTGCACTACTGACTAATCGGATTTGAATCTGTTGATTGTGTCGTTTTAACACCTTGTGTCCAGGGCAGCTGCCCCCTTTGCATCATCCTTGCTATGCTTCTGGCCTAAACTACATGCAGTTGGCTAATTGAATGCTGTCATCAACCCCTTTTTCCCACTTTTACATAGGAGTTGGGCTGTCACATCACTGTTGGCTTTAGGTAATTTTGTCATATTAATATTTAAACCACAGGGGGGCTAGCACTGATATCTTCCACATATATTTAATTAGTACAGCATGTTTGAAAGTGGGTAATGCTGGACTTTTTGTTTTTGTGCATTGGTAGGTTAAGAAGGAAAAGAACAAGCTAATAAAGAGTACAGCTGGTTAAATAAAACATTACCCACACTTTAATATAACTTAACTGTGATTACACTGTCAACATAATTTTGACCAGTTTTATTTGATGGTTTGGGTAGAGTATATTTTAAAAACACAGTATAACTTTCTATCACTAGATGGGGATGGTGCTAAAGCATTCATGTCTGTGAAAATAACCTTATTCATATGTACGTAGAAAAATAAAAGGCTGAGAATAAAGTCTTCTGAAAATTACAGTAACTTCATTTTCATTGCAGACTATTTCAGTGAATTCTGAGGCTGGCGTATTCCGAAGTTCATTCAGCTGCACTAAGCTGAACTACCATTTTTTTCTAAATAGGGAAGCATTATATTTTTGTACAAAGCTTGAAAAGGAAGGATGAGATTTTTGCAGATAACACGCAAATACGTTTTTGTAAATTTATTATATAGAATGTATAGGTTTCAAATGACAGGCAACTATGGCTATTTGAGTTATAATCGAGGGGTGGTTGTAATTTTTATGAGTGGGTCCATGAAAGTTCAGTCTGACAAGATAGACTGGGGAGAATTTAAGCCTACCCATCTGATTATCTAGGTTTACCTTGGAATTGACAAGGGTACTACTCCATTTGACATGTAGAATGTTGTTCCAGAGGTGAAGAATACATTCCTGCAGATCACACATTATTTCATAACTCTCACTGAACAGAATTTGGAATTCAAGCTTGCTTGTTAATAGAACTAGCTTGAATTCAAAATGCAATTCAGTGAGTTATGAAACTAATCTTTAGCTGTACTGACTGACTGCGTTATTTAATCTTTTAAAAACAATGATTGTAACACTTGCTCTCCCCCTCCTTATTTTTGGCTTTGTCCGGAATTCTAAGAAAAGTTGAGATGCTTGCAATTGTGCCTGCTCTTTTGTGGTCGAAGGTCAAGTGGCAGGAAAACCTGGAAAAGGGGGGTATGATCTTGGAATTCGGAGTTTTCTGTGGAACATGGGATGCGCCAAGACTAACCTGGGTGAGATTGCAGTACCAGATACTGTTTGTACACATGATGTTTAAGTGAAAGATACATGTTGAGATTTTACATTTTAATTTTGTACTCTGCTAGTTAAGCTTGTTGACTGTAATGGGTAGTCCGTATATGTTGTATTCTAGGGAGATGCTGTGTTTGTTTTACTAGTTTTAATACATTGGCCAAAAGGAGCCATATTTCATTTGAAAGCACTTCACAAGACTGGTCACTAGTCCAGGAAAATTGGTTAAGTATTGGAGACCCCCCCCCCCCCCACAAAACACACTTTTACCTTTTTGTTAATTTTATGTTGCTGACACTGTTTAATGTTTATAGCATGTTGTAATTTTGACCTTAGACTTACTGTGGTGATAACTGTCTTTCTAATGATGGAAGCATGTTTTTGTCTTTAAAGTATTTGACTTATTTATTGGGAAGTAAATACTGTGGGAAGAAATAGCCAGGGAATTGTTATGGCTAGGCTTGTATAGGCCCTAGGACCGATAGCCTAGTACCAACCTATGAATGTAATTTAGGCCATTGGAATGGCTAGGCTTACTACAGTTTTGGTCTAGGGGCTAGCAATGCATTTGGGTGGCAGTTCTATTTATGACCGAGGTGTGTGAAGGAAAGCTATTGATATTTTTCTACCATTTGCCCAGGATGGTTTGTTATTGTGGATTTTGTTTTCCTACTTTTACAAATATCCAGTGAAAGGCAAACTGTTATACTTTACTGTAAGAGCTTTTGCATTAATACCTGTACTGCTGCAGTTTCAGTTTTTTGGTCAACAGTGTAAGTTGCATATTTTTAAATAGGTCGTTTATGTTGGAAAAATCTGTTCACATTAGCAAGAAATTCTCTTAGAAATGTAAACAAGTAGACTTGCAGGCAAAAAGTGCTGAAGTACCATTCTGCTTTGTTGCTAGGGTTTGCCAGTCTATGCCCTAAAACATTACATATGTGTTTATTAGCTAGGATCACACTTGTTTTTGCTCCCTGATGGCTCTTGTACAGCTATGCTATTGAAGCAGTGTAGTTCTTGCTTGTGTGTTTGCGTGTGCAAGCTCCAGTACAAGTAATAGTTGCTGTTTATTGTAGGGAGTTTGGAGAACAAATGCTTTACTGCAATTAGAAGTTTATATGAAGGAAACTGGTAATTTTCTAGTACTATTTGCCAGCTTTACCATAGCTTACAGAAATTTTAATATAGCTCGGGGAAAGGGGGGGGGGGGCTTAAAGTTACATATGCCAAATGTTCAGTTTTCCCTGGTGTTGTGGGACATGTTTAAAAGTTTGTGAACTGACACTTTGCAGGTGTTGAAATCGGCTGATTGGAGTTGGGACTGTCCCTCCCTCTCTCCAAACTGTGTCTGATTATGACTTTGGATGTTAAGTAAAGGGTCAAGCTAGATGCAAAGATTTCGGCACTGAATGAGAGTTTCAAGTGTGTCATTTTGGTTATGGGAAATGAACCAGGTGGTGATAGCATGGTTGGGCAGCATTTCTGGAGTACAGAAGAGCACTGTGTTAGTTTTTTTTTAACTTTAATAGTTAAGGTGTGTGAGACTAGCCAGGTACATACTTTATTATGTTAGCTAGTGATATTCCTGATGTAAAGACTATTTTTCATCTCTAAAGTGATCATTATCTGTACTTTTTTCCTAGCCTCCACCGCATCACCATTTCCTCCATAACTACTCATCTTTTCTGTCCTCTGCTGTAAATTTTCAAACTTACTATATGCATAGCCTCCTGGGTTTCTCTCCCTGCCTCTCCATTTTATCTCCCACTGTTTTTTTGTTTCTAGGAGCTTGTACTAAGATGCAAAATATTTCTCACAGAAGCTGTTGCTGTCATTTGTATTAAGTTATTAGGTGGACAAAGATTACACCAGTTAGGAGCCCTTTATCCCTTACTCAGATAGTCAAAATCTTTTACTATATCATGTACATTTTTATATTATGTAATTAAAAAAAATCTAATTCCCCCATGTAAAATACTAACATGTGATGCAAGATCTGCAGGCCACAGGATCAAACCTCAATCCATGCCTTTTTAATAGATGCTTTTATTACTTTCATCCATTTTGTTGCTTTATTTTTTGCCCAGGTTTTGCATTTTTTGTTTTTGCTTTGCATACTTTTGAGTTTCTAGGTTGCCTCCCTTTTAAACCTCCTAATTTTGCATTAAAGCCAATGTCACACCTGACAATGAACTGTTGAATTATTTTTTAGTCAATATTAATAAATAGTTTATCCAATGTTACAACTGAAAATGAACTGTTCAATTGTTTTTCACAGTCAATATCAATAATTTATTAAACTTGTATTTTTATCTTTATTACTCTGTCACTCATTCCAAGATACTGAAACCTGCACTTAATTTTACCTGTAGGCTTATTTGTGGGTGTTATGGCTTTTGCCTAAAATAGACCATGCATGTCAAAAATGGTACTTTTTTCCAACTTAACAGAAGTAAGAGGAGGTACAGAGCCAGGACTTTTTTGTGCAAAACAGGGTCCTTTGAGGCTACAACCCTCCATGTGAGTAATAGCAGACTTACCTCTGCATAAAACATAAATGTTGACAAATGTCCATAAGCAGCCCTCAGGCTGCACTTGCAGTTTAACTACACTGCAAGGTATCTGTTACAGTATGATTTTTCATGCATTTAAAAATTGAAAACTGGAGTGCTTTTGGTGGGAGTGACCCATATGTGGGTGTGGCTCAAATAGGGGTGTTCCTTAAATATGGTGTGGGTGGGGCTTAAGGGGTGCCACAGCAGTACTTCGCCTAGGGTGCCGTTTCAGCTAAGGCCGGCCCTAATAGTCTGCAACTGCATTCCATGTATTAATGCACAGTTCACATACTGTCTCTGTCATGCATGAATGTCATTCATGTGTGTTCAAGTGTCACTGCAGTCTTGTATAACACTCTGCCTCTATTACCAGGACACAGTTTGTTACCAGGTGAGATCTAGGCAAATATCAGACAATCAATACTCAGCAGTTTTTCAGTAGCTTAGTTTGATAAACGCTAGGTATGTTTTACATTTTTTCACACACAGACTGGGGTTTGAATCCAAGTCCAGGGACAAGTACTACTAAATATTTATAGAAACAGTCATGTATTTTTAACAGATGTTCTCCCCACATGAATTACAGGTAAATAAATGGCTGTAGTAGCTGTACAAATGGGTTACTAATTTGTATGTCTAGATATACCTGAGTGTAAACAGCATTACTCAGCAAGCTAAGACATCAATAAATAAAATGTCAAGTACACTACTAATACAAGTTAATAAAACAATCAAAACTGTGTAATCTTGATATGGCTGTATGCCTGGTGCATCTGTGAATGTCTGCTGATAGTCTAACCCATATTTGCCAAGGACGGCATGATAAGCATAAACTCTCTGTACTGTGCACATGATGGTTCCCCTTCAAACCATCGAATGTTTAAAACATCGAAGTTCAGATCATCGAGACCAGAATATCGAGTTTTAAAACATCGAAGGTTTGAAGGGGAAGAAAAAGGTAAGTGTAGGTGGGAGAATGTTTGTGTTTTTGCAGGGCACCAGGGTGCCCTGCATACTGTGTGTGTCTATGTGCCATCTGTGTGATGGCACTACAGATAGGGTATGGAAAATCTCCCGTTTAGCTCTTCTGCATATAGCGCTAAATGGGAGATTTCCCTTTACTCCACTGTAGTGTGGTTTCAGAGTTGGAATATTAAATTAGGGGGGGGTGTGGGGGGTGCAGGGGGATGAAGCCCCCCCTGCATACACTTGTTAAAATGTATTTATTTATTTGGTTACACATGTAACCTTCGATGTTTCAAAATTCGATGTTCTGGTCTTGATGATCAGAACTTCGATGTTTTGAAATTTTGATGGTTAGAAGTGGAACCGCGCATGATACATGTCTCTCAAGTGTCACACTGTCATGGACTGTGATCACTGTTGCCAAATCCCTTGGACACGTATTTAACACCCAGTTAATCTATGTCAATAGTGCACTCACACTACATCTGCCCACATTATACCTTGGTAGTCATATATGTTCCCTGGACATGTAATAGTCCCCTGTAGTTTTGTGCCTATAGGTGTTACAGCCTGGTCCATACTGTCCCATGCAGATAGCTTGAGTGCTATGCCCATGCTACAAAAACTATAGAGCACTTGTATACTTAAAGTAAGGGCAGACCTGTAGGGTACAGAAGAGCATTGTTGCAAACAATATATCCTATACTGGTAGTAATGGAATGTCTTTCTCTCTCCCCCTATCCTTTATCTGCATCACAATTTATTATTGTTATACATCAGGTATGGTTTACTTTTAACATATGTTGTTCTCAAAACCTTATGTTGGGCCTTGTGTTTTATTATTATTATATATTACAATGGTTGCATACTAACATACCTTGTTAAATTACCTATGTTGTTAGCCCTTTGCCGTAACTGTTACTGGCATGCTGTTACAATACTAACTGTTATCCCAGTGATAATTATGTTCCATATGCTATGCAATGTTATCTTACTGGGTTATTTGCAACAATCTTGCATGCTGTTATAACTAACATTTAAATGTTCTGTTCATTACTAACATATACACTTTGAAAAAACCTCAACACCACAGCACAACTGGGTAGACTGGTTCCTGTGGATGCACCTACCGCACCTCAAATGCCTGTGGCACTGGGTCTCAGCACTTCTGGGACCCAACCTGGTGCTTCCTCCTCCACTGGTCCTGCACCATCTATGGGTGGAACAGCTCAGGGGACAGGGCCCATCCACCCTGGAAGCAGGCATAGAGAAGGAGTTGTCACCCAACGACATCTACCAGGGATGATGCACAAGATCGTCCACCAAGGGTTTGACAATCAGCTGCACCAGACTGAAGGCAGACTAACCAACCTGTTAGCCTCGGCACCCAGCGACCTTTCAGGAAGTGAAGGAGCAGTGGTGACTGCCCATGTGTGGGGTGCTCAGTCCCATTGCCACCATCTGGGGGCACATAGCTCTCTGATTCCACAACACCCTCCCTGTCCAAGGTGTGTACCCCCCCCAAATGTCATACACTGCCATTGTCTGCTGTCTTGCCTGTTTGCAAATGCAACCTCTCCTGCCCAACTTACCTCCCCAATCATACCTATAACCCTTCCTCAACATTCCACTCTCACCTTTAAAAAAAAAAAATCAGCATCTGTCCCACAAAAAATACCGTTCCATACATCGCTCTCCATTTCGCCCACACTGACACTGCCCAGAATCAGTCATTACAGCAATTAATCAACAAAGTTATGTCAATCACACCCTTCTCTCTGGGATGTGAGGCTCCAAATTCCAAATTCTGTACAATCTACACAGCTGTTGCTGTACAAGAAATGGAGAGCTATGGTCCTTTCCTACACCCATCCTGCCTTTCCCATTGTTTTTTCCCCTGCTTGCCCCCATTTCACTACTTTCCTATCATTCCTTTTTTCTTTTCTCTTTTTGGAAATAGCATGGGTTTAAGCAGAGGTGAGCTGCATGGTGTGTCATGCCTCACCTCGCAAACCCACTTAAAACTGCTTTTATCATCTTATCTATTTATGACACTGTTATGCACATCAGCAAAATAATTAGCCCTGCCAAGTCTCAAACCGGGACCCTGTCAACACCAGCATAGTGCATTAGCCCACTCGGCCACTCAGCTATGAAGAATAACAAGTGTTTCAATAAACAAATCCCTATTGCCAGTGATGCACATCAGGAAAAATAATCACATCTACCAAATTTTGAACCTGGGACTCTGTTAACTGCAGCATAGTACATTAGCGCACTATGCCACTTAGCTCTGAAGTATAACAGGTGTTTCCATAAACATATCCTGAGTGCCAGTGACACACTACTTGTACATATAATGGAAAAAATGACAGCATACTTGGGACTGTGATGCAGACACCAAACAAGTACACAACCATATAAATGTTGATGGGTGTATGTGAGGCCTACAATATCAGGTACAGCTGACAAATGCACAGACAGTTGCAGAATGTCCACAATTGTGCTATCTACTTTTGGCATGGTTGTCACATAACCTATTCTGTGGGCTGCAGTACTGCCAAGTCAGTACAGACTTAGAGTAGAAAATCATGACAGACAGTTCAGTGGCGCACATCACACTCATCCAAACACACGTTCGTGTGAATCCTGTGTAACAGACTGTATGCATGCACATATGTCTTGCAAATACACCTGCTATAATATAGACTCAGTAGCTCAATCTGTTACATTCCTAGCATGCTGTATATTTTGCCACCCACAGTCCTGATATCCATTTATGTCTGTTACACATCAAGTACATGCTTGTCAATACAAAAAATAAATAATTGAGCCCTGCAATTTCCAGCAGAACTGATCACTGCTACTGCAGTCACTGACACCCATATCAGCATGTTAAAGGCCTGTAGGTTGGGACACACTTCACAAATATGTATAAGCATCCTAAATGTCGCTTACCATTTTCTGGATGGCACTTTTACATAACATATGTACCAGAGGCACATGCCTCACCTGGACTGTTATGGGTACTCTCACCCTGGCTATGCTGTGACAACAGAGCTGAAACAGCTCCCTCACTGACATATACAGCCTGCTGTCCCCCAATGTCTTCACAATCCCCAGTGTGACTCCTGGGTAGAATGCAGCAGCTGCAGCCTGCAACATATGTGTCAGTATGCTCATCTGCCCGCTACAGACCTAACATACCTCCCGACCACCTAGAACAGGGAATCCACACAACACCCATACAGAAAGGGGTGGGGGGTATGGTCAAGTGACAGGAACATGTGTCACAGTCTTCCCCAGCAAATATACACAGCTGATAGACCAGCAGCTACTGCAGCAGCATGCATATTCTGATGCAAATGATGTATGACACTCACATATGTCTGTCCCCGTACTGACCTTAACCCACATTGTTAAACAGTAAGCTTCCACATAATTAGAAAGTCTGTTCATAATGGCCAAACATAGCATGCAAAACTGTGGACATACCACATAAATCCAAACAGTGGACTGTATTTTTACCTACCCTTTGTGATGCTGTAGTCCCCACAGCTCGATAATGTCCATCTCACAGGCCAAGAAAAGGGCCAAGGCCTACACGAAGGCATGAAATATAGCACTGTGTTGCCATGTCATTGACTAATGAAAATTTAACTCAGCTGTTCTAGATGCAATTAGCAAGTGTGAACCACAGATTGGTGCACAGGCAATCACATGTTTATGAGTTTTACCTACAAAAGGCAAGCTGCTGCCTATGGTAAACAGGCCTGTGACTTTCTTTACAAAGACAGACTGCACTATCCTAAACATTATACCACAAGATTTCTGCACATAAAGGAGTACATCACTATACAGGTATGTAATAGAATTCCCCATGTGATGGGATGCAGATGGGAGGATGCAGTTATGTGAAATAGGGATTACAACACTAGGTCAGTAGTACATATCTTGGAATGACATGTTGCTGTTAGCTGTCCAGCACCTACAGACTTCCCTTTTGGCTCCATCTGTTGTGACATAGATCACAGCTCTGGCCCTCTGAGTCCCTCCAGCAATGGTCAGCTCATGTACAAATGCTACTGGGTTGTGTATTACACAATAGTGACAGTATGTACTGGTGCATACAGCTGGAATATCACATGATGTACTGTCAGTCAGCTCCTCTCAGTCTGTGAATGTCACACAAGCATAGTTCAAACATTCACCAGGTGTTCCTGACTGTTCCTGATGTACTCTGGATAGGTCACTATGTACTTCACACTTGTATCTCATTGACTGAGAGCTATGGCTAGCATAACTATTGACCCCCTACAGCAGGACAGCAAGTTATAGCCAGTAGTACTGGGGGGACACAGGCTCTGCCTCAGTGACAGAGTGTACATATCAAGCATACAACATAAGGGAATGAATACAGTACCAGATATTAATGTACCATAACTGCTTTCTGAGGGGTCTGGCGTGTGACAGCCATTTTCCCCACAGTCTTTGAACAACCATTACGCATTGTCCAACTGTTTGTCAGACATCCACATTTGTCTGGCAGAGAGTCCACATATATCAGGCACATGTACACAGTCTACAAACATCTGTGTACTGCGGATGTCAGACACCTACAGGGAGGGTACCCTACAGCACATATGCAGTGCTGTCTGTAATTGTGTTACACAGATGTTGCTGGACTGTCCCCATACATTTGCAGTACCACTCACCTAATTGTCAGATGGTGGCTGTATGACATGGTACAGGAATGTCGCCCATATGGGACACACCACAGTAGATGTAGTGTAAGAATAAGGGGATTCTCAATGGTCAAGGTCTTATACAGATCATGGTCAATAAGACCACACATCAACAAATCCTAAAGATCATTCTTCACATTAGTAATACATCTATTAACATCTTTCTCTAAAACCTTCTTATAAGTACAAACATCATTTAGCATAATATACATACTACTTAAGTAATCAGACCTATTTGTACAATTGCACCTCCCTTATCAGCAGGCCTAATACTGATAAAAGGTTCAGTTCGTAGTTGTTGCAAAGCATTGTTTTCATCACTATTTAGATTACAAAACTTTGGCTTAAAAATGCCTGAAGAAGTAAAAATATCATTTTCACATAATTTGACAAAAGACTCAATAGACGCTGCAAGAGGTGGACAATAAAAACTCGGTTTATAAGGACCCTGTTTCTGTATTAACATGCCATTTCCCCCAAACAGAGTTTCAAGCATAACTTTGCATGCATATAGTTTGATATCTAAAATGACATCAGCTACATCAGATTTGTTGCCTGGTACAAAGCCTAAACCTTTGTTAAGTACAGATATCTGTGCTGCTGTTAGGGGATAATTCGATAAATTATACACTAAGTCTTGTTCAGAAAAGGTTTCATACCTTTCTGTCTCACTGGTGACCACCCTTCCTTGGAGACTTTCCTTTTCTGAGTATCTCTTGATAGAGAGCAGCCTCGTTGATTCAGTGGATCCAGCCTGGTGGGCAATGGTAGAGCCATAAAAGGGCTAGGTAAGGAAATATTGCCATTATCTTTAAGCCTAGGCATTTCCTTCACTTTACTATGGGCTTATAGCCTTAAAAAATCATCTGTATAAGGACTGTTCACTGAAGGAGCTCCAGCTTTAGCCAAAATGGCTTGTATAGCATTCATAGGGTCAAGAGATATAAGTTCGACATCAGCAGTTGGAGGTGTAACTCCCAATGACAGGGGAGTGTCTTCAGAATGGTTGTTGCTGATAGAATGATTTGGTAGATCCAGAATAAGCATACTAGGAGTATTTCCTTCAGTCAAAATAATATCAGTTAGATTATTGCTGGATGCAGTCAGAGAATCCAGCTTGGGTACATTTAAAGAACGCTTGTTGGTTGAAAGTGCATTAGTTGTAATTGCACTAGATTTACCTAAAAAGTGTGAATCCACATCACGGACTTGCTGTACTGCAGGTTGAACATTAGAACGATTAGGTTCACTCCTTGGCCAAACAAAAATATGACCTTTAGTGAAATCCGAGTGGTCCCTGAATAGCTTCTTGTGTTTCTGTTGTTTAAGCCTGTATTCATAGGCCAACACCTCAGCACACAGGTTGTCAAGTTTGAATAGATATTCATCAGATGGATATCTAGTTGGCGTTCAATGTCAATACAAAGAGATATTTCAGTGGGAGTGCAGTATTCTATTAAAAATCGTAAGTAGTTAAAACTTAAATTCAAGATTTAGTTGTTGTCAACATTTAAGTAATTCAGGTTCACTAGAGGCTTGAGGAGGCATTTTTAGGACCCATAACCCCCCGGGGGATAACTTTATACTCAAGACAACCCTCAAAGTGAAACCTCTACCATTCATAACTTTTTAGCTTGTACATCAAATTTTCAACTTCTTTAAAGGCTTCCAGAAAAGCATACAAACCATCAGTATCCATGGTCTCAGCCTCTCATTGTGTAGAAAAGGCAAGCCTTAGGAGAGGGTTAGGCTGGTTAATAACTAGTCTATGTAGGCGGTTAGTATCATTATGATTCATAGTGTTCATTTGAGTAGATACCATGTCAGAAGATGTATAAATCCCTCCAGCATTCGCCTCGAGAGATTCTGCCATGTGCAGCAGGTAGCTCTTCAAAAAATCAATTAAAAATATATATATAAGCTATCCCAACTGCTAAAGGACACTCACAAAACAAAGCAGCAAATCCAGAAATAAGTATAAGTGAGTCAAACCACCATGGTCCAGCCAAATAAATGTCCAGAAGATATGTAAAACAGCAAACCGTTTATTGGAAAAAGGTTAATGCTTTCGCAGGGTTACCACTTCACCAGAACAGCTGTTTAGGGTTCTGCAAGTACTGCATCCCAGCAGAAGAAGAGGTGATTTTAACAACACTGTTGAATTGTGTCAACTAAAGTGGATTATCTCTATGAGGGCTTATGAACCTCCAGGCCTTAACAGTGGCACTTCCCTTAAGCCTTCCTTATTAGACAGAAGATGATTTTTGTTTTTAATTGGTTCAGATTTAATTGTTTCTTACTGATTGGCTGAGTACTTTTTAAAAAATATGTGTTTTTTTATTTTCATTTTGTATTTGGTCTGATGAAGTGGTAACCCAGTGAAAGCACTAACCTTTTTCCAATAAACTGTTTGCTGTTTTACATATCTTCTGAACATTTATTTGTCTCGACCTTGGTGGTTTGACTCACTTATACTTATTTCTGGTTAGCAGGTTTAGACAGGCCCTTAAAATGGTATAATCATTGCACACACACACACACACACACACACACACACACACACACACACACACACACACACACACACACACACACACACACATATTCACAGAGTTGCAGTTTTGAAATTAGAACCCTTATCTATCTAGTTACATACACTGTAGTACTATGTAGTTATTGCATAAGCCATAGTGCTACTGTGTTTCAAGAGTTTCTAACTGTGCTTCTAAGGTGGATGACATCAGTAGGCCCTGAATAGATTGCCAATGGGGGGGTGTTAACAGGTTGGCACAGGCCCTCAAAATGGTATAACCATCACACACACACACACACACACACACACACACACACACACACACACACACACACACACACACACACACACACACACACACACACACACACACACACACACACACACACACACACACACACACACACACAAGACAGCCACACTGCTGCAGGGGATATGCTTACACACACACTCTTCACACACACACATGCACACACACACACAGACACACACAGTTGCCAGTTTTGAGATTAGAACCCCTACCTATCTAGTTGTATATACTATAGTGCTATGTACTTATCGCATGTGCCATGGAGCATGTGTGTCTGGAGAGTGTCTAACTGTGCTTCTAAAGTGGATGACAGCAGACCCTGTTAAGTAAGCCAATGAGGGGGTTAACAGGCAGGCACAGGCCTTAAAATGTATTGCCATTGCACACACATAAGCAAGACAGACACACTACTGCAAGGGAATATACTTACCCACATGCACACACACTGAAAGAGTTGCCATTGCTGGGATTAGAATCTCTTCCTGTCTAGTTGTATATACTATAGTGCTACGTACTTATCGTATGCTCCATGGAACTTTTATGCTTGGAGAGTGTCTGCCACTGCTGTTCGGGTGGATGACATCAGCAGTTGTTGACAGAGAGGCCAGTGTTGTGGAGGACACTAGTCCCAGGGCCATAAAATGATTGACCATTGCATAGACATAGGTCTGTTGGGCATGTGTATCCTGCTGTATGTGTAATATCTACGCAGACACACATAAGGTGGCTGATGTGAGATTAGAACCCCTACCTACCTTTATGCAGTACAGCTCATCATGCTAATCACATGTGCCATTGGTTACAATTGGTGTACAAGTGGCTGCACACTACATCACTCTATACCTTTTTGTGTCTCACTCTCTCTGTCTCTCTATATATAATACTCATATGTTACCTATATATATATATATATATATATATATATATATATATATATATATATATATATATATCTGTATAAAACTCTACAGATACATATATATCTTATATGTGCCACATACTGATAAATAAGGGTAATCATGTCTGATGGGGATAGGGAGAGACAGTTAGGTATACATAGCTGTCTGAATGCACAGAGATATATTGACATATTGGTTCTATAGTAAGGTGTGACTTCAGACATGGGTTGAAATTAGCTAAGTGTAGGAGCATGCCCAGCATGACCATCAGTACTTATGATGGGACTCCAGGCCAGATCTACCTGTACTCCAGTCCAGGATTTTGTGTGCTACAGCCAATTGACTGCTGAACCTGATTCAACAGCCCAGCACCTCCCTGATATAATGCCTGAGGGATTTTCTGGCTGTGCGCTGCTCGTAATATCTGACTCATACCTAGGGTGTGTACAGAATGTATTAGACCGAACAGGGCTTTGCATCATATGTCTTGTATATTTGACATAGCCATGTGATTTCCTGGTACATCAGTGGCAGATCATTATAGCTTGACATGAGGAACTGCTGACAGACATTTGGGTTACTGACTCCATACACTGCAGGGAACCGATGCTAGCCCACAAACTGTTCTACTTTGCACTTTCTACATTTGTCTAGCCATTAGTTCCTCCTTCTTCTTATATGTGGGCCTTTGTCCTGCCCTGCTCCTGTCCCTGGCTTTGTTCACAGTTGCTGCTCTATGTAGTGGTAGGTATGCTGTAACTGCAATGTGAGATTTAACACTACACACAGGGTTACAGACTTCACACCTCTGACTGCACCTGTTTGCAGGATGTCCAGTATTGCGCCCCATATGTCTGCTCTAGTCCTAAGACGGTTTGTGTTGTATTGGTATTATAAGGCTACATGGTGCCCATACCACTCAACCTCATAGAGCAAGAAATCTGGACAAAGCCATATATAACAGTAGTACACAGGCCCAAACATAGGGCCGGGTTTTTAATATTGCTCTTACCAACTTAGACAGTTAGTAGAATAACAGATTTTGTATTAGCATGAATTTTCTAATGGGTATGATGTCTGCATCTCAACTGTCTGTCATTATTTTCTCATGTCAACCTTTATTGATTTGTCACTAGTTTGCCAGAAAACTGCAGTATTATGACACACACACCAGAAATATGAGGCAAAAATGTAAACATTCTGTGAAACTCTATACATTTGAGGGGTATGATGGTGCCCACTGACTTGTTCCATGTACTGACACAGTTACATGACGGACTTTACATCCTGGTGCTACTCCAACCTGTTACAACCTGTTGTTCTACTAGCCACCTTCTAGGTTACTCAAAGTTGTGTGCTGTCCATATCTGTGGTCCCCTGTCCCTCCATTTTCTCTGGCTTTGTCCAGTAAAAAATAGTGACATATGGACAGTCTTTAGAACACCTACCATAGGTGTAGCTCACATACAAAATAGTAGGCACAGCCAATCTCGAACCATGAGCACCATCAGCCATGGTAATGTACTTAGCCCACTGTCACGATAGTCACCAGATGGTGCAGTTTAATTCCTGACACTATCAACCACAGACATACATAGCACATTGACCCCTGCATATTGTAGAAATGGAACATGTCACCAGGTTGATTGGGACAGCCTTGGGATTGTGTGGTCTGCTGCTACTACCTTGCAAACATAATCTGCAGTTGTATGGGAACACAGGCGTGTTGGTGTGGAGACTCTAGCATTGACAGTCATGCATCTGTCCTATTACCCAACTGTTTATTTCCCTCACATAGTGCAGTGCATTTTGCTTCCTTAGGGCCTAGTGCATGTGGTAGCCAGTATTGGGTAGAGAGTTCTTGTTGTCCCCCATAGCTGTCAGTTGTCTGCATGTATCCCAGTAGCCTACTCTTTTCCCTTGCATACATGAGGCAGGTCCATACCTATGCTACCATAGCCTAGTGCCCCATACATTTCTTGTAATGAAGAGTGACTTACCTTGTGCCTGCAGCAGATGATATAACAGTGCCCTGACGCACTGTTATATCATCTGCCTGCAGCAGATGATAAAACAGTGCTTCAGGGCTGCCTCTATCAGATGCATACAGTACACAGCCAATGCATGGTAAGGTTCAAGTTGTGTGGTGTGCCTGGCATCCTTTTTACTATATATGTGAGTCAGAGTGAGGTGTCAATGCCTAGGTCCCTAGGATGTCAGTGCACATGCTATGCATTGCCTCTTTGCCAAGGCCAGAGCATACTGTGCATGCCTACATCTGCCTACAGGGACAAGCTCAGGGGGTTCCTCCTCTGAGTCCCCCCATGGCTGTGGGGACCTTGGCATGGGGGTTGTGTGTCCCTTCCCCGTGATGTTCCTGCTGCAGCTATTTCCACAGGATCATATTGTGTAGCATGTCACATACTGTGAACATGTGTGCACATGTGGCTGGAGAGTACTGCAAGGCTCCACCAGACATATCGAGGCAGCAGAACTGTGACTTGAGTATCCCAAATACATGCTTTATGATGCTCCTGGTTTGTGCGTGTGCCTCATTATGGCATTCTTTGGTAGGTGTATGTGCATTTCTGATTGGTGTCATCATCCATGGTTCTAGTGCATAGCCACCATCCCCCAACAGATGACCGTATAGGATGTTCCCCCCTGACAAATGTCTGGTACAGCTGTGATGTGTGCCAGATGTGGAAGTTGTGATAACTAACAGTGCTGCCAGCACACACATTCATGATAATGCCCTGAGCATTGCACATAACCTGGCAGTTGGAGTGATACCCCTTGCTGTTGATGTAGACTCTACCCTCTTCACTGGGTGGTGCTTTGATGTGCACATGACTGCAGTCTATGGCACCCAGTACCTCAGGCTAGTGTGCTACATGGTGGAAGATATGTATATTGCTGGCCCTCTCCTCAGGGATGCAGGGTAAATAAATGTTCTCACTGGCATGTGCTTGCATGGCATCCAGGAACAGGTGGAGTACCCTGGATGCAGATGCCTGTGAGACCCCCATGATGTCCCCAGTTGGTCTTTGAAAAGTACCTGTAGCTAATATTCTAAGAACTACACATACCTTTGTTTCCACTGGGATGGGTTCCACTCTGTTGGCTCTGGCTCTGCTTTGAGGCTGGTAGAGCTTGGAGATTTCTTGTAGTATGTCCCTGTCTACCCTGTAGCATTCTAGTATCTCCAGCTCATGTAGACCCTGGAAAGTTACCCTGGGCCTGAACACTCTCCTCCTTCTCAGTCTGGGCCTATTGTCAGCATCAGCATCAGCACTGATTTCAGCTCTTATCATTTTGTCAGTTAAAATTCCCAAGTGTGTACTCCAGTGGTGCAGAGTATGTGGGAAAAATCAGATTGTAGGATGTATGCATACTTTGTAGTGGTGTGCTGCAGATGCAGCCTGTGTGATTGGCTCACTATGATGCATTCCACCTGACAGGTATGTCATTGGGAGTTTGAATGGGTCAGTGTCTGTTGAACAGGGCTTATCAGTAATTTCTACTTGATTGGCTTCACCTGGCTATTTCCTTTTTTTTTATTATTATTTTTTAAATTCTTTCACTGCTAAGCACTGTGGCGTGGTGCGCAAACCCGCACCATTAGTATAAACAGTGCACAGCAGTTTGGACACACCCCCATGCACAGGCATGCTCATCTTAGCTTAAACCAGCTAAAACATGTGCTGTGGTGCTAAATACAGCCTAGCAGCACAGGACATTACTCCTGCTTAGCTGTGCACAAACAGGGCCGCTGAACTCCAATCTGCTTAAACATAGCATGACATACCACCTTTTGATGTCAGCTACCTGTTCTGCTACTACCTACACAGTTCTAGCTTTACATGGGTTGTATCTGTGAAGACAGTGGCCCATTTTTGCTATTCCATAACCCCAGCTCATTTGCATACAGCTCCTTGCATGTACCCTATATACTTCACTACTCCATGGCCTACCTCCTTAGCAACCAGGGAAACCTGCCATTATACACTCTGCATGCAGGGCATTATACTGCATTTTTTTTGCAAATGTCATATTTTCAGTTTTTCAACATTTTAATATTTTTTCTTTTGCATACAGGCATGTTTGCTGTTGCTGCATGCCTCACAAATGTAACATGTGTATTAAAAAATAATATTTTCTAATGATTTGCATTGCTTTTTGGACTCACTGGACATAGTCTTGGCCATTTCCATCACTAAAGTTCAATATCCAACCTTCTTGTTGGGCTTTTACAGCCCCTATTTAGTTTTTACATTCTGTACATGTTTTTTTTCTGTGTACATTTCTGACACCTACACAACACTTACGAGTAGCTTTTTGCCTTTTCGATCACAAATCACCCTCATTTGCATGGATTTCACCTGCTTATGAGGTGATTTGCATTCCACAGACAGTTCCATGTCCTCACGCTCGTGCACACCCCTCTGCTATGTTTATGGGATTGCTTGGCAGCCAGTTTCTGTGTTGAGGCCATGCCACTATGCCTACATGGAAAAATCACTCTGTGTAGGCTTTATTGAATTACTGCCTAAGTCTAACTTGAGACATGATACCCACCAGGTTCTGTGGAATCCAACTGCTATTAAGCTACAATATCCTTCTAGTCATCATGGATCCTGTGACGTTCTCACTCTGGGCCAGTAATCCAGGAGTCTGACTCCTCACCACTGACATTGGAGAGAGACTTTCACTTGAAATACAAATGGACACACTCAGTATTTCCAGATGCAGACCTATCTGCCTCAAGCACAATTTCTCTTAAGAGCACACAGGGAACACAGTCATCCTGGGGTCTGGATTTCTCTGTCTATCTCCCTCCAGGTCCCCAATAAGACTTCCCGCTGGCACAGCAGTAAGGATAGTTCCTCAGTCAAGTGTCCGAGCCAAGTACTCCAGCACCCTCTATATGAAATCAGGGCTTTATGTCCCTGCCGAAATAGCTCACACACATACTGTTTGAGATTTAATTTATACACACTCACACACACACACACACACACACACACACACACACACATGCACATGCACAAACATGCCTTGGAAAGGCTGGAATAGGTTTGCTAGCTATGCCCCCTTCTGCTCAGACTATAAGGTAGTTATAACTATTACTACCAGTCAGTTACTATAAGGCATCACTGACACAAGTCAGTTACTATAAAGCTCTTAAAAGGGTATCAAGTTATACCGACTGAAATTTAATATCAATACAAATGGTAATGTTGACTAAGCAGCCAGACTTTCAGGAGTAGCCAGAGTTATCACCAAATAAATATGTGCAAATACTCTCAAAACCTAAATATTTTCTAAAAAGGACCAGCCACGATGAAAAGTTTAAATATATTTAATAATAAATAATAAAATAATGTGAAAATACTAAATATCTATTTACAGTAAACACCAGAGTTTCAGCCACAGGAGAATATTAAACATAGCACTGATGGAAAGTTTCACACAGCTATGGAAAAACAGGATTTAGCTAGTCTCACTATTCCTAATTGACTAAAAGAATTACTGTCCCTAGCAACTGAATAGAGCAAGATGAGATGAGTGATTGGTCCTTGTCAGATCCAAGACAGAATACTGAATGCTCCTGAGACTTCAGTCTCATCTAATATTAAAACATTATTTCAGTACAAAATGTCATCACATACATCTGGTCATCTGGTTTCTGGTTCCCATGCAACCCCCACTCTCAGAAGCTGTCAGGCTTTGCATCAATGTGGTACTATACACACAGATAGAGCATTGCTCAGATGTGGTGCAGCTGCTGGAAGTCATAAAACCATTCCACTTTTCCTACAGGAGCTACAACCTATTCTCTAGTAAAACATTGCATCTCTGGCTCCATTCAAAACTGAGGAATAACATCCTTAGGACTTAACCCATACAGTAATTTAATTTCAAGAATATTTTTCGAAGTCAGGTGGATTAACCTTTTCCCTTCCAGTATATGCTGTTACAATGTATACATTTAATTCAGTTACAAAAATACATGCACATTTCTTTTTCTTCCAGTAGGGCACACTGTTGATACTTTTTAATACTAGTAAACCTTACAAATACATTTTCAGCACATGCATTTGTACAAATCAGGTTGATATACAGATGGCATATAATTATTTACAAAATTCCAGGTAGCTGTGCTGGCATATGTTACACATCCACTACCCCATTTCCCCTGGCATGGCTGGCAGTACCTCTTATTGTCACATCTCTCCCCACTTTGAAGATTCAAGCTAGTTTTGCCAGTGCCCCTTGAGAAACATTGCTTGAGAGGAATGAGCCTATCTGGGATCACATTACCTTATACCTTGTCTTGAGACCCCATTTGAATTGGCATTGCTAACCTCACTATGGTGCTGCACTATTATATCATATGCCTGCAACCCAAGGCTCCACCTTAGTAACTTGGCTTTTTTGCTGGCTGGCTCACTGTAGCCATAGATCCCCCTCAGATTTCTCTTGCCTCCTACGAGAAAATACTCATCACAAGTGCCTCCCTATCATGGTAATGTTTCATCATGTTAACATGGTACAATTTGGGCACCTCCTCCTCCTTAGCAGTTCTACCATGTAATTAACATCACTGATCTTTCTTACCTCTTTGAAGAGTTCTTCCCAAGCTGCCTGAAGCTTATCATGTCTGACAGGAATGAAAACCATAAGCTGCTATCCCACAGCATTCTCTCTGGCTCACGCATTCCTGTCATACCAGACCTTCTTCTGCTGTTGAGCTCCTGCCAGGTTCTCCTGGGCCAAGCCCATGAGCTCCCTAAGCCTTTTCCTGAGATTTAGCATGTATGCCACAACAGACTCCTTGTGGGATTCACCCTCACCCTCCCACTCATCACAAATCAAATCTAAAGCTTCCCTCACCCCATTCCCATTCAGCAACTCAAAAGGTAAAGAAACCTGTGGATTCCTGGGGTACATCTCTTTAAACAACCAAAAGATAGGGCAAATATTTGTCCCACTCTCTCTTAAACTGGCCTTAAAATGACCATAGCATGGTCTTTAGTGTAGAGTTAGCTTCTTCGCATGACTATTAGTGTGGGGATGGTAGGGTGTGGTCTTTAGGTGCTTCACCCCACAGTGATTCTACAGACAAGCCAGCAACTCTAACATGAAATTGAGACCTCTGTCAGTCAGTATTTCTCTTGGGAAACCTAACCTACTGAAAATCTCTAGCAAATAATTTGCCAACTTCTCTGCCTCAATGGAGGACAGAGCCACTGCCTCAGGGTATCTGGTAGCATAATCAACTACCACTAGGATATACGTCTTCCCTGTGGAACTTGGGACACTCAGAGGCCCCAGAATATCCATAGCTACCCTCTGAAATGGCTTTTCAATCACAGACAAAGATATCAAAGGATCTTTGTCCTTGTCTCCCTCCTTCCCTACTTTTTGACACTGCTCACATATCCGGCAGTACCAGTACCCTGTTTCGTCACTTGCAATCCCAGGCCAATAAAAGTTCTGCATAATATATTTCTTGGTATGCTTTATGCACATATGACCAGCAAAAAGAATGTCATGAGCTATGGCTAGAAGTGCCAGATGGTAGGCTGTAGGCACTACCAACTGCTGTATTACCTCACCCTTTAGCCCTCCCCTCTCTATACAGTAACCCTTTGTTCCAGTATACAGACTCCCCTTTTCCTTGAGAATCAAGTGCCTCCTTAGCTACCTCCCTCCAGTCTCTTTGTTTAGGGTGTGAGAGCTGAGCCTGTCTCAGCTCTACTTTTGTGACTCTTCTCAGCTCCCATTCCACAGGAAGTCTGGTATCTTCTGACAGCAGTGCCTCCTTGTCAGCCTGGGTACTACCACTCACCTCTGCCCTTGCAGTCACTCTGAAAAAAGGGAACATTTTATTTATTTATTTATTTATTTATTTAACATTTGTTTACTGGGATAGTCTGACTTGGAACAAAGCCAATTTTCAGCAGAGTCCCAGGGAGAAATGCTCTAGATGCATGTCTTTGAAATGTGGGAGAAAACCAGAGCACCTGGAGGAAACCCACATGACTGCAGGGAGGACATGTAGACTCTGCACAGAAGGCACCTCAGCCAAGAATTGAACCAAAGAACCTCTTGCTGTGAGGTGACAATGCTACCGTTACACCACTGTGCTGTCCATCAGTACCTACCAGCAGCTGTGCCTTACATTCAGGATCACTGCTACAGGATAGATCCCTCCCTGAAATAGCCACATCACCAGCCCTGGCTTCAGGTGTAGTGTCTTTCTGGGTCTCCCTAGGCTACCAGACCCACATGCCTGCCTCCAAGCCTGACTGCATGTAACTAGATACACCCAAGGTACTGTATTATCAAAATCATTACCTATCAGGACATCTGCAAGGATATCCTCAATCACACCTACTTGCTTGCTTCCTTTTCCACCCTCCCAGTCAAGGTGAACCCTGGCCAAAGTCATTTGGAATAGGGTCTCTCCTAAAACTCTGACTGGAGTGGACTGCCCAAACAAGTGCTGCTCCTCTTTAACCATTGCAAGCTTCACAATAGTTATGTCAGAGGCTTTGTCTCTCCTAGCAGTGGCTGTTTTTTATCGACTAAAATAAGATATAACCTATTGTGATAGTATGGTACCCCTGTTGTCTCCAGGCAACTTAGTACTGGAATATGCTTATTCCCACTCGCTGGTTCCCCCACTTTTTGTTCTCCACTTTGCCTCCATTGACATCTGTATGATACATGGCCCCACTGGTTACATTTAAAACATTTCACCCTTGATCCTAGCTGTGTACCTGAACTAGTGGCTTCAGCTTTTACTGGTGGACCATGTTGAGGTGGTTTAAGCTGCCCACTATGGGTTCCCTTATATCCATGTGTGGCACTGGGTATCCCTTTCATGTGCAGTGATGCTCTGCTTGGTAAATAGAGATCCACGCTCTTCCCCAGCTCATCTGAAGAGTTACATTCTTGGTTTGCCAACCAGGGTCTCATGTCCTCAGGCAAAGTGCTATGGGCTTGTTCCCTCACCAAAAGGTCTGCCAGCCCTTCAGAAGTCATGACCTGACACCCACTCCTCCATCTACAAACATAAGTGCTTAACTCAGCAATATAATCACACATACTTTCATCTGTCTTGTATCTATGCTTACAAAACTTTTTTTTCTGTAAGCTTCAGGTGTTAAATCAGCTGGACACAAGCTGATTTAAGTAGATTTTTCTGCACTTATTTAAGATTTGAGTCAGTAAATATTGTGTGTCTTTGATTCAGTAAATATTGTGTCTCTGCCTCTCTGCAGTTATCTGAGCTCACTGAAAGTTGTTAGACTGCTTTGAAATTCCTTTGTTAGTGTTAGTTAGCTTGGGGATTTCTGCTAGCATTAAAATCTGTGTTGGTTACATTTCTAGTAATCATTTTAAATCGAGTTGCTGGCTACTGAGACTTGTCTGCATATATCAACTGGAGACAAGGTGATTTAAGTATATTTTTCTGCACTTATTTAAGATTTGAGTCAGTAAATATTGTATGTCTTTGATTCAGTAAATATTGTGTCTCTGTCTCTCTGCAGTTAGTTCCCCACACCCCTCCCTGTTTCTTGTTGTGGTGTTAATCTTGGTGGCTTTGGAATTGCCCGCCCCTGCTGTAAATCTCTTTTTGCACACTCCTCCTGGAGCCATCTCATTTGCTCACTCAACTGAGTACAGTGAGATCATATTTTGATTTTGGATACTCCTACCAGTCCCATCTCCTCTGCGGTGTACAGAGAGAGCACTTGGGAAGGGCATTCCCCTATAGTATCTTAATCTGCTCTGTTTCCTCCATCTCAAAAAATAAAAGTACACATCATCTGTATTTGTGTTTCTTCCTACATTATTACCTTATTTTGCTTTTGCCTCTTCTTAAAAGTACTCAATTGAATTTATTCTGCTGTCTGTATTACTGCTTGTTAGTAGCCTGATTAAATTGTAACTGTTATTCTAAGGCCCTTGGTTTAAGCACTTGGGCTTCAAACCAGTTGTTTTACATTAAGAAGGTTTGTGGTCTGCACTGTTGTGGCAGGACAGGTAGCGTACATCCTTCTAAGTTGGGAACTGCTGATTGAAGGCTCAGTGTCTGTTATTCTAAAAGTGTATTAGTTCTGGGTTAAGGACTTGGGCTTCAGGCCAGTTATTTTACATTACAAAGGTTTGTGGTCTGCACTCTTGTGGGAGGAGAGGCTAGATTCTGCCCTTCTGAGCTGGGAATTTCTGGTTAAAGGCTTATTACGTATGCTTACTTGAACTGTTTCTTTATGAAATCAGTACACCTTGTTTGCTGTAGCATAGACTAGATTCAGGCTGGCTGGATCTAGCTTTGTTTGTATAACTTGTGCACTAATCCAGGCCGTCTTTTTTGGAGAAAGTTTCTCTGTACCCTAGTGGCAGGACTGTGTAGTTAGAACTTGTCTGATTGAAGACTACTGGAACAGGGCTCAGTTTTAAGCTTTTTAACTGGTTAATTGGGTAAAGTGTTGTTTTGATTGTATCTGCTCTATTTTCTGGAAAAAAAAATATATATACATATATATACTTGTTTCTCACCTTTCTGAACTAGTATAGTTCAGTTTTTATGTTATTGCTGAATCCAGGGCTGTGTTACAAGTTTCTGTGTTGCCATACCTTACTTGGATAGAAGGAAGTTTCTCTGTTCACCTGTGAGAGAGGGGAGCTTTGAGTAGGCTATCTGACCCTGGAGGAGTGGTTTCAGCCCAGAAATTAGTAGTTTATTGGCCTTTTTGGGCTAATTTTGATTGTATCTGCTGTAGTTTCTGAAAAAAAATATATATATATACTTGTTTCCCACCTTTCTGAACTAGTATAGTCCAGTTTTCAGGTTATTTCTGAATCCAGGGCTGTGTTATAAGTTACCGTGTTGCCATTACCTTACTTGGATAGAAGGAAGTTTCTCTGTTCACCTGTGGAGAGGTGAGCTTTGAGCAGCCTATCTGTCCCTGGAGGAGTGGTTTCAGCCCAGAAGTTAGTAGTGTATTGGCCATTTTTGGGCTAATTTTTATCTCTTTCACTTCCCTGCCATAAAAACCTAATTTGCACAGTTTTTACACTTGTATTCCACTCAGCAAGTGCCTTCCAGGTGTTCTGCAGAGTCAACAGCAGCAGAGAGACAAAAGAGTGACTTTGGAGTGATTAAGTGTCACTTTTCTTGCTGTCTTAACTAACTCCACCTAAAATGCCAATTTTTTTAGCAAATCTGTGATTTAAAAAGTTTGTTATTGTATACAACTCTGCACAGCTTCTCGTGGTGTCCTGCAGAGTGATACAGGCAACAGAGAGACCCAAGAGAGACTTCTCCAGATTTAAGTATTTTTTTCTCTGTTTTTTGCTCCGACTGCCTTTTCCCACCTAAAAATAGGATTTCTAACTGATCTGTGCTTTAAAAAGTTTAAATTGCATTTGCCTTCTGCTTTTTACAGTTTTTGCACTTGTTTTATATCAATTTAAGTCATTTTTGTATTGTATAACTGTTTTAGGCTACACACTAAAGTGCACTAGCCTGTTTTTTTAGCATTTACAGTGTTTTATGTGTGTTTTTCTGCTGTTTCCTGAAAAAAACAAAACAAAAAAAAATATTCTCTTTTCCCGCCTTTGCTGAACTAGATTAATCCAGATTTCAGGTTTTGCTGAATTCCGGACTGTGGTATAGTTTCCTGTGTTGCCCATATCTTTACTTGGATAGGAGGAAGCTTCTCTGTTCACCAGTGAGAGTGGGGAGCTTTGAGCAGCCTATCTGTCCCTGGAGGAGTGGTCTCAGCCCTGAAACTAGTAGCTTATTGGCCGTTTTGGGTCAATTCCTATCTCTTTCAGTTCCCCTGCTTTAAAACCCACATTTGCGCAGTTTTACGCCATTGTACAACTCCGCACAGCTCCTCGTGGTGTCCTGCAGAGTGATACAGGCAAAAGAGAGACCCAAGAGAGACTTTTCCAGATTTAAGTATTTTTTCTCAGTTTTTTTGCTCTGACTGCCTTTTCCTACCTAAAAAGTGAATTTCTAACTGATCTGTGCTTTAAAAAGTTTAAATTGCATTTGCCTTCTGCTTTTTACAGTTTTTGCAGTTGTTTTATATCAATTTAAGTCATTTTTGTATTGTATAACTGTTGTAGGCCACACACTAAAGTACGTTAGCCTGTTTATAGCATTTACAGTGTTTTCTGTGTGTTTGTCTGCTGTTTCCTGAAAAAAACAAAAAAAAATAAAACAAAAAAATATTCTCTTTTCCTGCCTGTCTTGTATCTATGCTTACAAAACTTTTTTTTCTGTAAGCTTCAGGTGTTAACTTAAACATTCAAGTAAATATTTCTTGACTTTTTTATAGATTAGACAGTCAATATCAGACACTTTAGAAAGAGCAGTTACAGCTTTACCATGGAATAAGGGGGGTCAGGCACTGTACCCAGCACCCTGGTTAACATTATACTCCTTACATACCCCTTCAAATGTATGAATAAAACTATCAAAATTATCACCCTCTGTAAATTGTGTTAGAAATTTACTGACCTTTATTACTTCTAGTGTTCGGTTATTCCCTTCCCCATTACCTCCATGACCCTGGTGAACAGTCAGCATCTCCCTCTCATGTTGACACTGCTTCTCATTTTCTTCTGTCTCCAAATGCTACAACCTCTCTGCTGTTTCTAATTCCATCTGTTTCTCCTGCCTCAGTCTCTCTGTTGATTCTAATTCCATATGTTTGGCCTCCAGTTCAAGTCTCTTTAACTCCAGATGGATTTTTAAGTCATCTGAGGAAAAGGCAAACTGTCCTGTTTCTGACGGCTGCAAATTCCCATCACCAGACTGGTTATCCTCCTGGTTGCTGGTCTGAGCTGTGACTAAGGATGAAATAATTTCTCTTTAGTCTGGCTGGCATACACCAGTCTTTTGGCTTTGCACACATAGGCCAACTGGTTCTTTGTTAGCTTGTCATAATCCTCTGTTGACATTTTTACCTGCTCTCCCAGAATAATCCAAACTAAGAAAAATAAATGAATAAAACTGTTGTGATATGAAACTCTGAATGTCTATCTTGTGGCTGCTGAGAGAATGCACACCTTTAGTGACAATTGCTTCCAGGCTAAAAAAGTTCAATATCCACACCACTGCTCAACAATATGTGACATCCCCACTCTGAATTCTCACCACTACCACCAATATGTGATGTCCCCACTTTGGGTCAGTAATCAAGGAGCCTGAATCCTGACCACTGACACTGGAGAGGGGCATTCACTTGGACTACAAATGGATACACTCAGTATTTTCAGATGCAGACATGTCAGTATCAAGCACAATTTCCCTTAAGAGCACACAGGGAACACAATCAGCCTGGGTCTAGATTTCTCTATCTCCCCCAAATCCCCAATAAGACTCCCCACTGGCCCAGCTGTAGGATTTGGTCCTCAGCCAAGTGTCCAAGCCAGCACCCTCTCTGTGAAACCAGTGCTTCATACCCAAGTAGCTGACACACACACACACACACACTTTGAGATTTAAGTTTTACACACACACACACACACACACACACACACACACACACACACACACACACACACACACACACACACACATACCTGGGAAAGGCTGGCACAGGTTTACTAGCCATGCCCACTTCTGCCCAGACTATAAGGTAGTTATCACTACCACTAAGTCAGTTACTATAAGGTTCTTAAATGGGTACCCTATTATACTGAGTGATATTTAATATTAATACAAATGGTAATGTTGACCATACTGCCAGGCTTTCAGGAGTGGCGAGAGTTATCACCAAATTGATATGTGCAAATACTCGCAAAACTTAAATATTTTCTAAAAAAGACCACCCACAATGAAAAGTTTAAAAGAACATGAAAATATTAAATATTTATTTATAGTAAACACTAGAGTTTCAGACACAGGGAATATTAAAAATAACACTGATGGAAAGTTTCACACAGGTATCGAAAAACAATATTTAGCTAGTCTCACTATCTATTCCTGATTGGATAAAATAATAGTGGTCCTTGTTGTCAGATCCAAGACAGGGTGTTGAGTTTGGCATAATGTTTAAGGTATTTATCTTTTAGACACAGGGTGCAGGGTTTGATTCTCATATGGGATAACTGGCTAGGTTTAAAATGGCCCACAAAAGCAGTTACCCCAGTATAAATCTAAGAATACAGAATGTTCCTGAGACTTCAGTCTCCTCTAATATTAAAACATTATTTCTATACAGAATGACAACACAAAGATCTGGTCATCATGCAACCCCCCCACTGCCAGTAGCTGTCTTGGTGTAGCACCTATGTGTTACCACACACAGATAGAGCATTTATCAAATGTGGTGCAGCTGCTGGAAGTCATAAAACCATTCCACTCTTCCTACAGGAGCTACATCCTATTATCTATTGCAGACATTGTGTCTCTGGCTCCATTTAAAACTAAAACTGTGGGATTAGTGCTTCTGTTTTCTCCTGATGAGAGAAGAAGTGCAGTTACATTATTTCCTGGAGACTGCTGATCACCAGAAAGCTTAATAACTTCTTTATAGGTGACAGCTTGGAATCTGTGCTTACATTGTGAACCAGGTGACAGTAGGAACAGAGTGCATTGATTCCTGACTCTTTCTGGTTGGAGTCCCTGTGACTAACACTTACTCTAAAAATTTGCTGGAAAGTACTAGGAAGCCTTAAACTGATATAAGCACTCAACTCTCCTTGTTAATAAAGAGAAATTAATTGTAGGCACTAAACAGCCTATAACTGCAAAGTACCTTGCCAAGGTAAGGGAAAACAGCTCTTGTACAAAAAAAAAAAGCACCTAACTAGGCATGTCCAAGGGACAGCTTCTGGTAATTTCTTCTGTCCACCTGGTGAATCTGGGCATACTGGGGCAATGCAGCAATTGCCTCATGTACACAGACAACACTCTCCTCCTACCACCCAACACTACAACCTGCGAGAGATGCACTTAGATAGCCAAACTGGAAGCAAAGCTCTCTCCAGCCATGATTGTGCTAGACAATCAAGAGGAGAAGGTTAACACCCGCACTACACCTCAAGCTACACATAGTCCTTCAAAACCCTCACTACCAACATCCACACATAGCAACAATGAACCCACATATGCAGAGGCCCTTAACATTAACCTGTCTAAGCAACGAGGACCTCTGAAGCTGAAACACAAACAAACACTGATCACAACCAAAGTATCACATAGCTCACAAACCAGTGTGCCACCCAACAACAGCCCCTAAGGCAAGACAACGTACCCAACACGTTAGTCATAGGTGAGTCTATAGTCAGGCACACTGATGTCCCAATCACCAGGCTGAACAAAGAGAAAATTACAGTCAGCTGCCTGTCAGGTGCCAGGATCCACTACAAAACACATGCACTCAAGTCACTCCACAACAAGTACAAATACGACTCTGTCATTGTCCATGTTGGGGTGAATAACTTGAGATGTACCTCCCTGGACTAAATGGAAGAGCTCTTGGATCATGTGGCCCCGGCAGGTATGACGCTAGCCCTGAATAGCATCTTGCCTTCACCCAGAATGATACCACAGTATAAGGACAAAATGATTGACTTCAACAATTGGCTAAGCTTCTGGTGTCATTCAAAGGGGATCAAGTATTTGTCTGCTTGGGATGACATGATTGACAGACCTCGATGCTTTGCCAGAGATGGTCTGCACCTGTTGCCCCTGGGATTCAGGTTACTGGCGAAGGCTCTTGCCACCCCATAGTGCCTTTTTTAGGCAAGACTCAAAGGACAAAACCACCACTGTAACAGGTACAAGTATGCAAAATCTGAAGGTGACGCTAATCAATGCTAAACCTCAAAATGCACTCTCTCGAGGCACTTCTTAAAATGGATTACATTGATATCTCTGCAGTAACTGAGACCTGGTTGAAGGCTCCAGAGAGCACCCCTGCAATACCAGGCTACAACTCTTACCACACTTTTCGGCCAACAAACCAGGACCAAAACACTAAATGTGGAGGAGTGTCCATATTCACCAAGGATATTCACACCTCCAGGCTAGTTGCCCAATGCAATGCATCTGAAATTCTCCAGGTGCAAGTAACACTAGGTAAGATCGTAATTCAAATTGTAGCTTGCTACAGATCCCCCACCATGCCCCAAGATTCTCACTACACCTTTCTAAACATACTAGAAAATATTAAGATATAACCAAACACCCTAATATTGGTGATTTTAACTACCCTTCCATTAACTGGGAAAACTACTCATGTACCAAAACCTTCGCCCAACAGTTCTTTGAATTCATAAATTCTAATGCCCTGGATCAACTAATTCATAGTCCCACCAGGGGTTCCAATATCCTGGACCTGGTCATTACCAACATGAGAAATCGATGCTCCACTCCAATGGTCACCCCCTCATTGGTTAGGTCTGACCATAAGCTAATCACCTTTGACATCCACATCCCACACCCACCCGCCAGTAAGGAAACATCTGTAAAAAAATTCTCCAAGGCCAACTTCATGCTACTTAAGTCAGAAGTGACAAACTTCATGCCACCCATACAGACAGAAACTGAAAGTTCAACTGCCAAATCCAACACTAAAGTACTGTATGACCACATACACTCATGCATGAATCGTGCCATCCCATATAGAACCAAGATGCTCTCCTCCAAAAATGAAGCCAATCTGATGGTCCCCTGTCATAAACAAACTATACAACAGAAGGAAGAAACTGTTGCAGAAAAGAGGAAAATTCCAGGATGCAAAATACTCCCTTACCAGCCTCAGTAAGAAGCTGCGATCCCTCATAAAATCCTCCAAATCTAATTACGAAAATAAAATTGCCAAAGATTCCAAAGACAACCAAAAGGCAAGCTATAGCTTTGTCAAAAATCTAAATGGTAATGCTCAGATCTGCTCTGAGCTACAACACAATGGCATTAAATATACTGATCCCAAGGACATTGCCAATATCCAAACAGATCGATTCAGTGCTAACTTCACCCCCCTCTCACCCCCTAAAGGGCCCATCTCAATACAGAAAGATTGCCAAATTGTGGTAATCATGGCCACACAGGTAAAAAACATACTCTCCAAAGCTAAGAATACAGCATCAATGGGACCAGATGACATCCCGGGCTGTGTACAACATGAACTACAAAATGAACTTGCACCTCACCTAAGTGTCATGTTTAATCATAGCCTCACCTCAAGCTTCGTGCCCACGGAGTGGCGCACAGCTACAGGTATCCCACTTCACAAGGGGGGATCCACCTTGGATCCTGGGAACTACCATCCCATCAGTCTGATGAGCCTGATCTGCAAGGCCATGGAATATATTATCATGGAACTTATAAACAAAGACATTGGCAACCTACAAACACTGGACCCCACCCAGTTTGGGTTTGTGAAGGGCCGATCATGTCTCCTGAACCTGACTGACTTCTTCAAATCAGTCTCCAGAGCTGTGGATGAAGGTAAGGAAATCCATACAGCCTATCTGAACCTCACCAAGGCTTTCAACACCATCCCTCACTCTGGAATTATCGATAAACTTACTAAGCCGGGCATAAATCCCTATGTCACACAATGGGTTGCCAACTGGCTTACTGACAGAACCCACACTGTAAAAGTAGCTGACTCCAAATCCAGATCCAGACAAGTGACAAGTGGAGTACCTCAAGGGTCAATCCTAGGACTGGTCTTGTTTAGCATCTACTTCTTTGAAGTACAGGCCAACACTGTGGGACTCCGGTTAACACCATTCGCAGATTACTGCAAACTGGGAGCAATTATTGAATCCCCAAATGATGTGGATATTCTACAAAAGGGCCTTACAGAAACAGATGCTTGGTGCCAGAGCCATGGGCTCAAGCTCATTGCCAAGAAGTGTATAGTTATCCCCTTTGGGAAAAAACATGTACCCATTAATTACCACATAGGTGGAGTACACTAAACACCAAAAGTGTGATAAGAGACTTAAGAACACAGGTTGACAGTGGTCTCACCTTTGATAACCACATCGCCACAACAGTCAGGAAATCCTTCTGTGTGGCACACCTCATCACTAAGGACTTTTCATTCAGAAAAAAGGAGGTCATTGTCCCATTGTACTCATCCCTTATTAGACCCATCATAGAGTACAATGCCCCTTTTGGTATGTACCTCACAAGACATCTGCAACAACTGGAAAGGCCACAGAAACACCTCACCAAAAGAATCACAGGCCTAAAGCAGATGCACTGTGTTAACTGACTAAACAAACTCCAGCTATACTCTGTTGCATATCGTCTACTCAGAGGCAATCTCTGCTTAACATACAAGGTCATGTCAAACCTAGAGCTGTTGGACATGCTGTACTTAAAGAAATCCCAATCCATCAGAGCCACACACTCCATGGACCTAAACCTTGTCATCACAATGAACAAAACTTGCTGGAGGGATAGGTTCCTGACCCAGAAATTTCCCATACTCTGGAATAGACTGCCCATATATGTCAAGCAGAGTGCCTCCTTGGCCCTCCTCAAAAGGAACCTTGAGAACTGGATGGGAGATAGGAAATTTATCCCGAGGATCACATCAGTCGCCCCGCCAGACAGAGGTCCAGGGAAGTAAATATTGTGGGAATAAATAGTCAGGGAATTGTTATGGCTAGGTTTGTATAGGCTCTAGGGCCGATAGCCTAGTACCAACCTATGAACCTATAACATCTTTATGCATTAACCATACAGTACTTTAATTTCAAGAATATTTTTCAAAGTCAGGTGGATTAACTTCTTTCATTCCATTATATGCTGTTACAATGTAAAGATTTCATCCAGTTACAATAATACATGTACATTTCTTTTCCATCCAGCAGGGTGCACTGTTGATACTTTTTAACACAAGCATCTGTACAAATCAATTTGATAAACAAATGACATATAACTATTTACAAAATTCTAGCTAGATGTGCTGGCATATGTTAGACGTCCACTACCCCACTTCTCCTAGCATAGCTGACAGTACCTCCTATCATCACAGACCCTAACCATTACTTCAAGAGTCATGCTCAAAATTCCATATATCTTGGGCTTCGTGTATACCTTTCCTTAATTTTAGCTGTCATTCAGAAACTATCACAGAGTCTTGCAACAATTGAAAGATTTTTATTCTTTGTCTAAATATCTCACCACGGTTGTGACACGTACACTAACAATGATCATACTAATTCAGAGACTGGAATATGCCCTCTCATTAACTGCATCCAATTTCCCAACCAACAATAAACTGCTTCAGGCAACTACTAACAAAATCTATTGAGTCATTTCTATCTTCCCTGCATTTCACAGTAACGGTCCTACCAAATCAATCTGGCTTCCACTTACAGCCAGGACACCCGTACTTCACTCCTCATTAGCATTCCAACTATTTCATAACAGATATTGCCCGTCTCTTACCAATAAACTACAAATTGCAATATCCTATCATAGTGTTTGGGACATGGATAGCAGTACCTTAAATGTAACCAGATCCCTGTTCACATAATAGTTAAAAAAAAGCTTTTATAAACTTATTAACAACAAACTGGAATCAACTCACTCAAAATATCAAATGCTAAACCAATTATTTAATATTCAGGAAATATGTGGATATCCATTGGAAACAGACACACAATGCTTCAGGGACACAGGTTAAATATTTGTTGCAATATAAAATCTCTAACATACTAGCTAAAAGAATCATGTGGGCTACTCCACCTGAAGTAGTATAACTATGTGTTCTTACTGATAGAGGACTTTAGATGCATAAGTAATGAAACTAACCTGCAAAAGTCCAGCAAGTAACCACAGGAAATCCAACAATGTAGAAACCAAACTCCCAACTCCACGGCTGTGTAATACGAAAAAGTTTATTCCAACATACAGAATACACAAGATTGAGCGCTTTCGTCTCTCACCTGGAGACCTCTTCAGAACCACTTTAGTTAGAAAATCTTTCAGTTTATATGCCATTCTTAATTACATAATTAATAATTATCCAATTAAATTGAAATTCAATTAAATAAAATACATTTTAAAGTGATGGCTCCCCTTATATATACTAGAACCATTACAAGCTGAAAAACACACTGAAGCCATAATGCCAAAGCTGACTTCTTATTATAACATTCATATATATGCAGTACCAGTGTATAAAAAGATATATATACACACACATGTATTCTTTATACTTAATTTCATTTGTATATTACCATAATTTAGTTAAACCAAACTAATTAAATATTGAAATACATGTAATAAATAAATAAATAAATAAATGTATATACATGTTTTATATATATATATATATATATATATATATATATATATATATATATATATAATACTAAATACATCCGTTACAAATATATAAATATATAAATATTAATCATAGTTATAGTAAGTAATGATAATGTGTATATATGTACGAAATATTTAACTCATAAAATATTACTAAATAGTTAAAAATATATATTTATTAAAATTTTTTATAAAAGAATTATTTAAAAAGTTTTTTAAAAAATGTAAATATATATATATATATATATATATATATATATATATATATATATACATGTATTATGTAATAAGGTTGTTACAAATTGATGAAATGATGAAATATTTTTCTCTTCTGTAAAACCTCCAAAATATAGTACTATAATACAATGATCTAATAAAATCTAAAATCTAAAATATTAACCACACCGAATAACCAGTTGTTGTAAAGGGAATTACATCAACTCATCCCTAGGCTATACATTTTAAACCATACATTTTAAGTGTGTTTCTTTGGATCAGATGCCAATAATTTTAATGTCGGGGTAATAGAAATACAATCATTCATCCCTTTACCGTTGCAGGCGTCTAATCTAAGTTGCCATATCATTTCCCTGTATAATATTTTTGTTGCCCAGTCACCACCTCTATCTGGACACTCTATAATTTCCAAGGCCCAGAATTTGAAATTAGCATTAGTGCATATAATGGTATGCCTATAAAGTGCGTTGTTTACATTTTTACGATTAATATCTCTCATGTGTTCGTATATTCTTCTCAGGTGTCTTTCTGTTTTTCCTACGTAGAAGCACCAACAGAATGTGCAGTATGCTAAGTAAACCATGCCTTTGGTATAGCAGCTGCTATATCTTCTAGCTTTAAGAGTAATATGTAGGCTGGGCAAATAAATGGACTTTTCTTCAGCTATAAAAGGACATTGGGGACATCTATTACATCTGAAGGTTCCTCTCTTATTACCAATCATGGTGAACCTATCCACATCTGGTCCATCCTTTCCCTTCTCTAATATATTTTTCAGGTTGTTGTTTCTCCTGTAGCTATAAGTGAGCTTGTTTTTAAAAACATCCACCCTAGTTGACATAGATTTAAACATTTCCCACACACTGTTAATACTTTTTCTCAACCAATCTATGTTGTTATGGTATGTTAAGGTTAAGTATGGAGTATTAATAATATTTACCTTCTGATCTCTAGAATCCTGAGTATTAAACTCATTCACATTATTTATGAAAATATTGTTAGAATGTGTACTACCACACAACAGTGGGGCATATCTAGAATTCCTGTGTGTGGTGACCCATTGTTTAGCTTCTTCAATCAACTCACTCGGGTATCCCCTTTGCTTAAACATGTTGTTCAAAGTAGTCATTTCTTTCAAAAACTCCTCTTCTTTACTAATCATTGTTGAGGCTCTGATCATTTGCCCCCTTACTATGTTCTTTTTTTAATGTAAGGGGGTGGTCACTATCAAAATGTAGATATGAATTTGAGAAGTTCTCTTTGCGATATAATACAGATGTATATCTGTTACTTTCCATATCTTTCATTAATTTCACATCCAAATAGTGTATAGTATCTTTTTGAATATCATGTGTAAAGTATAAAAATGTGGTACTTGTGTTATTATATTCAATGAAGTTAAGAATATCTTGTTCCTGACCTTTCCATAAGATTAGGATATCATCTAAAAATCTGAAATAACAATGAATGTATTTGTAATACTCAGAGGTGAAAACACGATTCTTTTCCCAATAGAGCATGACAATATTAGCGTAAGTGGGGGCACATGCTGCCCCCATTGCCACTCCTTCGATTTGATGGTAATATTCTCCTTGGAAATAGATATAATTATTTTTCAGTATCAATTCCATATTTTCTAGTATAATACGAAACTCATCAGGTTTAAGGAGATCCATATCAGAAAGCATGTCTTCAAACCAAGTTAAACCTACGTCATGTGGTATTACAGTAAACAAATCTTTGACGTCTATAGTTACAAAGATAATTCCTTCATTGTATTCCACATCGTTAATTTTCTTTAGTAAGTCCCATGAGTCAATTAGTAAGTGTTGATGTTTATGATGGTAACCTTTTAATTTAACATCAATATAGATAGCTAATGGCTGTGTTCTTGATCCCTGTGCTGACACTATCGGTCTCATAGGTGGGTCAGTTACACTCTTATGAGTTTTAGGGATGCCAAAAATTGCTGGAATCACGGGCTTACCAACCAAAAAGAATTCAAATAAATCTTTGTCATATAGACCTTGAAGTAAATTGTCCTCTAATATAAAATCAATGTTAGAATATGAAATATGTATTTCATTCCTTGATACTGTAATATAACTCTTATTATTGTTCAGTATATTTAACATTCTTCTCGTATAATCCCATTGATCCATGATGATCATGCCCCCACCCTTGTCGGGTTTCATAATTCTGATTTTCTTATTGTCTTTCAACAAATGAAGAAGCTCATTTTCTTCATCAGTTAAATTTCCCCAACAAGTACTTGAATTATGAGGATAGTTGTTTCTGACAACACTGCAAACAACATTTTCGAAGCTCTGAATGTCATGTTGAAGGGGTGGATTGTATATACTGCATCTTTTTATATTTCTAGACTCATTTATACATTTTTTGTTGTCAAAAATCACAGATAGGTTCAACTTTCTGGTAAAAAGTTTTATATCCAATAATATATCACTAATATTAGGTATCTGGTGTGGTACAAATGTAAATCCCTTAGTAAAAAGTTTAAAAAAAGTATCCGTAATCTCCATTTCAGTGTAATTAAAAATATTAAAATCATTGTATGAACAAATGATGGAATTCGTAGTATTGTTTATTACTACATTCACTTCCTGAGAACTCAACAGAGAAGTTTCATCGTTCCTTTCATTCTCTCTGATACTAATGTCTAATTTCTGTACTGTCGATGATTCCCTGCTGCTTGGGCATATGAGGGTTGTTGCTGAGTTCTGTTTTTTATCCTTTGTGACCTCCTCGGGCCAAAGTCCCCTAAAGGGAAATTGTTGGTGTAATAATCATCTTGGTAATTAGCACTGGTCATTCACTTCATCTGCAAGATGTTGATTCTGATATTCGTTGTTATTGTCATACTCATTGATGTTTTGATATTCATCATTGATGTCTGTGTGTACTGCGTGTGCTCCCTCCCTATTGTAATTGGTAAAATATGTCTTGTTTAAGTTGTTTTACTCCCCAAGTCCGATATAATCTATTGTGGAACCTACTATCATTGTGTGTGTTGTATGCATTGTTCGATTCATAGTCTTTCAAATCCCTTCTTAACTTTGACATTTTCCTATTATAATTGTGTGTGGTACTAGTGTCAATGTCCTGAATAGTTCTATAATATACTCGTTTGTACTCATCTATGGAAAATAATAAGTCTCCAGATATCTCCTTATATAATCTATCAATAATGACCTTGTCTTTTTCCATCCTATTCTCATTGTGTTTCATGAGTATCTTTATAACTGATAGCCCACATTCATCAAAAATAGTACATAGTTCCTTAAATATCCATCTTCAGTTTCAAAATCTATACTGTTAGGAAATTTTGTAATTCTAAGTCCCTTGGGTACAATATGTTCCTGAAGACATCTATTGAAATACCAGTTCTCCACTGACAAATTTTTGAACTTGGTTAATAATGTTTTAAAATATTTACATTTATCTTTATATGTGGTGTTGTTTATGGTATTTGTTCTTTTACTATTCTGTTCCTGTTCTCTAGTGTTATAAGAGAAGGATTTATTTAACCAACCATTAAAATCCATATTATGATATCTAGTGTAAAGGTCTTCCTCCTGATGATTATTAATACGCCTTGCAAAATTGTGGGAAGAACTAGTTCTAACTTCCTGTAAGGTGTATGGTTCTCCCTGGGGAACATGATTCCCTCCGTCATGTGCTCTCTCTCCATTAGTATTGTTATTATTTGGGCTGCTTTGTGCACAAGGTATTGTATTACCTGCCTCTTCCTGTGCAGTGTTCTGTGAATAGCTCTGAATAATTTTAATTAATTCACTAAGTAAAGATTGGTCCCCCGACATTGTTAATATAATCTTCTTAGAACAAGTATAATGGGGAACTTAGTGTGTAAACACTAGACCCTATATAACTGAGTCAAGTATAAGTAGTTCTACTCAAAAATAAAATTGTACTAAACAGTGTATACACTCTATATATAAGATATATTGTGTACAGGAAGGAGGTAAATCAATACTAATAAATATACTGACACAGGTAAAGTATATAGCACAAAAAACCGTAGTCTCTATTGTAAATATTAGGTAATATAAATTCAAAACACCACTAAAACCTTATTAAAAGGTAGTCAAATATTAGTGTATAACCAAATCCTAAATAAGTCCTGAATATATAGATATAAATCAGTGACAAAAAGACCAACATGTTTTAAAGAATGTAACAATATCAACCACTATCCTTAATGGTTACAAGTATCCAGGGTTTGTGCAAAATACAAAGCTGTTATGAAAGTTTATGTTATTTTCTCTCAAAGTGTGAGCTAAAAGTCACTGTTGTACTACAAAAACTTGCAAAAGCAAATAAATAGTAAGCGCTAAGAATTAGAGTGTAAAAAGCGCTTCTGAATTGTCTGTTTTAATGCGTACACAAAACGTTAAACAGTAAACAGTTTGTAGTTGTGCAGCATTAAGATCCGACACCCTCCGAAGCTGTAACCAGTTCCAGAACGTAAAATAGTAGTAGATAAATAAAGTACCTTCGTAATGTAGAGAACAGTTCAAAATTCAACGTTGTAACGTATATCCAATACAAGTATGAACAAAACAATAGTAAAATCCGTATAGTGCAATGAACAGAAACTCCGTACCTTTCCTAAACAGGAAATGATGCGTGGTGCTGTAAAAAATACTTCGAGTGGCAGCAACCCCTTCAGTGAGGAATAATGATTACGTAAATCAAGTGCAGGCAGTCTAGCTGCGTACAAATGCTGCTGACCACTAAAGACTGTTGTAGTAAACTGTAATATTGAAAATCTGCACACAAGACACCACAATAACGTGATAATAGTTAATGATAATTCACCAAGTCTTTCCTTAAGGTAGAACTGTCTGTATTCAGTACCAGTCAATGCTGGCAAGCCTAATGTAGCTGAAATAACAGTCACTGTAAAAACCACAAATAACCGCCAACACAGGGGATGGTTTGAAGCACAAAGTAGGATACCTTCGTTCACTCGCTGAAGAACCAAGAAACTACAGAACTTTTAGACAGCAAACAAACCAGCAAAAGTCCAGCAAGTAACCACAGGAAATCCAACAATGTAGAAACCAAACTCCCAACTCCACGGCTGTGTAATACGAAAAAGTTTATTCCAACATACAGAATACACAAGATTGAGCGCTTTCATCTCCCACCTGGAGACCTCTTCAAAATCACTTTAGTTAGAAAATCTTTCAGTTTATATACCATTCTTAATTACATAATTAATAATTATTCAATTAAATTGAAATTCAATTAAATAAAATACATTTTAAAGTGATGGCTCCCCTTATATATACTAGAACTATTACAAGCTGAAAAACACACTGAAGCCATAATGCCAAAGCTGACTTCTTATTATAACATTCATATATATGCAGTACCAGTGTATAAAAAGATATATATACACACACATGTATTCTTTATACTTAATTTCATTTGTATATTACCATAATTTGGTTAAACCAAACTAATTAAATATTGAAATACATGTAATAAATAAATAAATAAATAAATGTATATACATGTTTTATATATATATATATATATATATATATATATATATATATAATAAATACATTTGTTACAAATATATAAATATATAAATATTAATCATAGTTATAGTAAGTAATGATAATGTGTATATATGTATGAAATATTTAACTCATAAAATATTACTAAATAGTTAAAAATATATATTTATTAAAAATTTTTATAAAAGAATTATTTAAAAAGTTTTTTAAAAAATGTAAGTAAATAGATATATATATATATATATATATATATATATATATATATATATATATATATATATATATACATATACATGTATTATGTAATAAGGTTTTTACAAATAGATGAAATGATGAAATGATGAAATATTTTTCTCTTCTGTAAAACCTCCAAAATATAATACTATAATACAATGATCTAATAAAATCTAAAATCTAAAATATTAACCACACCGAATAACCAGTTGTTGTAAAGGGAATTACATCAACTCATCCCTAGGCTATACATTTTAAACCATACATTTTAAGTGTGTTTCTTTGGATCAGATGCCAATAATTTTAATGTCGGGGTAATAGAAATACAATCATTCATCCCTTTACCGTTGCAGGCGTCTAATCTAAGTTGCCATATCATTTCCCTGTATAATATTTTTGTTGCCCAGTCACCACCTCTATCTGGACACTATAATTTCCAAGGCCCAGAATTTGAAATTAGCATTAGTGCATATAATGGTATGCCTATAAAGTGCGTTGTTTACATTTTTACGATTAATATCTCTCATGTGTTCGTATATTCTTCTACGTAGGTGTCTTTCTGTTTTTCCTACGTAGAAGCACCAACAGAATGTGCAGTATGCTAAGTAAACCATGCCTTTGGTACAGCAGCTGCTATATCTTCTAGCTTTAAGAGTAATATGTAGGCTGGGCAAATGAATGGACTTTTCTTCAGCTATAAAAGGACATTGGGGACATCTATTACATCTGAAGGTTCCTCTCTTATTACCAATCATGGTGAACCTATCCACATCTGGTCCATCCTTTCCCTTCTCTAATATATTTTTCAGGTTGTTGTTTCTCCTGTAGCTATAAGTGAGCTTGTTTTTAAAAACATCCACCCTAGTTGACATAGATTTAAACATTTCCCACACACTGTTAATACTTTTTCTCAACCAATCTATGTTGTTGTGGTATGTTAAGGTTAAGTATGGAGTATTAATAATATTTACCTTCTGATCTCTAGAATCCTGAGTATTAAACTCATTCACATTATTTATGAAAATATTGTTAGAATGTGTACTACCACACAACAGTGGGGCATATCTAGAATTCCTGTGTGTGTGGTGACCCATTGTTTAGCTTCTTCAATCAACTCACTCGGGTATCCCCTTTGCTTAAACATGTTGTTCAAAGTAGTCATTTCTTTCAAAAACTCCTCTTCTTTACTAATCATTCTTGAGGCTCTGATCATTTGCCCCCTTACTATGTTCTTTTTTAATGTAAGGGGGTGGTCACTATCAAAATGTAGATATGAATTCGAGAAGTTCTCTTTGCGATATAACACAGATGTATATCTGTTACTTTCCATATCTTTCATTAATTTCACATCCAAATAGTGTATAGTATCTTTTTGAATTTCATGTGTAAAGTACAAAAATGTGGTACTTGTGTTAATATATTCAATGAAGTTAAGAATATCTTGTTCCTGACCTTTCCATAAGATTAGGATATCGTCTAAAAATCTGAAATAACAATGAATGTATGTGTAATACTCAGAGGTGAAAACACGATTCTTTTCCCAATAGAGCATGACAATATTAGCGTAAGTGGGGGCACATGCTGCCCCCGTTGCCACTCCTTCGATTTGATGGTAATATTCTCCTTGGAAATAGATATAATTATTTTTCAGTACCAATTCCATATTTTCTAGTATAATACGAAACTCATCAGGTTTAAGGAGATTCATATCAGAAAGCATGTCTTCAAACCAAGTTAAACCTACGTCATGTGGTATTACAGTAAACAAATCTTTGACGTCTATAGTTACAAAGATAATTCCTTCATTGTATTCCACATCGTTAATTTTCTTTAGTAAGTCCCATGAGTCAATTAGTAAGTGTTGATGTTTATGATGGTAACCTTTTAATTTAACATCAATATAGATAGCTAATGGCTGTGTTCTTGATCCCTGTGCTGACACTATCGGTCTCATAGGTGGGTCAGTTACACTCTTGTGAGTTTTAGGGATGCCAAAAATTGCTGGAATCACGGGCTTACCAACCAAAAAGAATTCAAATAAATCTTTGTCATATAGACCTTGAAGTAAATTGTCCTCTAATATAAAATCAATGTTAGAATATGAAATATTTATTTCATTCCTTGATACTGTAATATAACTCTTATTATTGTTCAGTATATTTAACATTCTTCTCGTATAATCCCATTGATCCATGATGATCATGCCCCCACCCTTGTCGGGTTTCATAATTCTGATTTTCTTATTGTCTTTCAACAAATGAAGAAGCTCATTTTCTTCATCAGTTAAATTTCCCCAACAAGTACTTGAATTACGAGGATAGTTGTTTCTGACAACACTGCAAACAACATTTTCGAAGCTCTGAATGTCATGTTGAAGGGGTGGATTGTATAGACTGCATCTTTTTATATTTCTAGACTCATTTATACATTTTTTGATGTCAAAAATCACAGATAGGTTCAACTTTCTGGTAAAAAGTTTTATATCCAATAATATATCACTAATATTAGGTATCTGGTGTGGTACAAATGTAAATCCCTTAGTAAAAAGTTTAAAAAAAGTATCCGTAATCTCCATTTCGGTGTAATTAAAAATATTAAAATCATTGTATGAACAAATGATGGAATTCGTAGTATTGTTTATTACTACATTCACTTCCTGAGAACTCAACAGAGAAGTTTCATCGTTCCTTTCATTCTCTCTGATACTAATGTCTAATTTCTGTACTGTCGATGATTCCCTGCTGCTTGGGCATATGAGGGTTGTTGCTGAGTTCTGTTTTTTATCCTTTGTGACCTCCTCGGGCCAAAGTCCCCTAAAGGGAAATTGTTGGTGTAATAATCATCTTGGTAATTAGCACTCGGGTCATTCACTTCATCTGCAAGATGTTGATTCTGATATTCGTTGTTATTGTCATACTCATTGATGTTTTGATATTCATCATTGATGTCTGTGTGTACTGCATGTGCTCCCTCCCTATTGTAATTGGTAAAATATGTCTTGTTTAAGTTGTTTTACTCCCCAAGTCCGATATAATCTATTGTGGAACCTACTATCATTGTGTGTGTTGTATGCATTGTTTGATTCATAGTCTTTCAAATCCCTTCTTAACTTTGACATTTTCCTATTATAATTGTGTGTGGTACTAGTGTCAACGTCCTGAATAGTTCTATAATATACTCGTTTGTACTCATCTATGGAAAATAATAAGTCTCCAGATATCTCCTTATATAATCTATCAATAATGACCTTGTCTTTTTCCATCCTATTCTCATTGTGTTTCATGAGTATCTTTATAACTGATAGCCCACATTCATCAAAAATAGTACATAGTTCCTTAAATATTCCATCTTCAGTTTCAAAATCTATATTGTTAGGAAATTTTGTAATTCTAAGTCCCTTGGGTACAATATGTTCCTGAAGACATCTATTGAAATACCAGTTCTCCACTGACAAATTTTTGAACTTGGTTAATAGTGTTTTAAAATATTTACATTTATCTTTATATGTGGTGTTGTTTATGGTATTTGTTCTTTTACTATTCTGTTCCTGTTCTCTAGTGTTATAAGAGAAGGATTTATTTAACCAACCATTAAAATCCATATTGTGATACCTAGTGTAAACATCTTCCTCCTGATGATTATTAATACGCCTTGCAAAATTGTGGGAAGAACTAGTTCTAACTTCCTGTAAGGTGTATGGTTCTCCCTGGGGGACATGATTCCCTCCGTCCTGTGCTCTCTCTCCATTAGTATTGTTATTATTTGGGCTGCTTTGTGCACAAGGTATTGTATTACCTGCCTCTTCCTGTGCAGTGTTCTGTGAATAGCTCTGAATAATTTTAATTAATTCACTAAGTAAAGATTGGTCCCCCGACATTGTTAATATAATCTTCTTAGAACAAGTATAATGGGGAACTTAGTGTGTAAACACTAGACCCTATATAACTGAGTCAAGTATAAGTAGTTCTACTCAAAAATAAAATTGTACTAAACAGTGTATACACTCTATATATAAGATATATTGTGTACAGGAAGGAGGTAAATCAATACTAATAAATATATTGACACAGGTAAAGTATATAGCACAAAAAAACGTAGTCTCTATTGTAAATATTAGGTAATATAAATTCAAAACACCACTAAAACCTTATTAAAAGGTAGTCACATATTAGTGTATAACCAAATCCTAAATAAGTCCTGAATATATAGATATAAATCAGTGACAAAAAGACCAACAGGTTTTAAAGAATGTAACAATATCAACCACTATCCTTAATGGTTACAAGTATCCAGGGTTTGTGCAAAATACAAAGCTGTTATGAAAGTTTATGTTATTTTCTCTCAAAGTGTGAGCTAAAAGTCACTGTTGTACTACAAAAACTTGCAAAAGCAAATAAATAGTAAGCGCTAAGAATTAGAGTGTAAAAAGCACTTCTGAATTGTCTGTTTTAACGCATACACAAAACGTTAAACAGTAAACAGTTTGTAGTTGTGCAGCATTAACATCCGACACCCTCCGAAGCTGTAACCAGTTCCAGAACGTAAAATAGTAGTAGATAAATAAAGTACCTTTGTAATGTAGAGAACAGTTCAAAATTCAACGTTGTAACGTATATCCAATACAAGTATGAACAAAACAATAGTAAAATCCGTATAGTGCAATGAACAGAAACTCCGTACCTTTCCTAAACAGGAAATGATGCATGGTGCTGTAAAAAATACTTCGAGTGGCAGCAACCCCTTCAGTGAGGAATAATGATTACGTAAATCAAGTGCAGGCAGTCTAGCTGCGTACAAATGCTGCTGACCACTAAAGACTGTTGTAGTAAACTGTAATATTGAAAATCTGCACACAAGACACCACAATAACGTGATAATAGTTAATGATAATTCACCAAGTCTTTCCTTAAGGTAGAACTGTCTGTATTCAGTACCAGTCAATGCTGGCAAGCCTAATGTAGCTGAAATAACTGAAAACAGTCAATGTTCCGTGCTGTAGCCAAAGTCAACCAGTCCAAAATAAAACACTAAGCAAGAAAAAAGACTGGCTCGACACCGCTATGTGAATAAAAGTTTAATAAAAAGTACTCCAACAAAGTAAGCGCTTTCGGGTTCTCCAACCCTTCATCAGACAATGAAACACATAGAAATTCACATTTAAAAACAAGCATCAACCAATCAGCTGTTAATATTTAACCCGCCTATTTTGTAGTGCAGGTTTTAAAGGTATCTTTTCATTTAAACCTGGATTCCTATGTGAAGTGAGTGTGATGATCCATTTAGACTCTAAAGTTTCTGTGTGCAACTTAATATCTCCCCCTCTAGCTCCCAACCTAACATTTACAATAGCTTTAAACATGAAAGTGTGTGTGGGATTATTCTCCACATGCCTGTATAAAGCATTTTGTTCTACCTTGTTCCTAATACAAGAGAGATGTTGTAATATTCTAACTTTCAGCATGTGCGTTGTCATCCCTACATAGTAAGCCAAACATTTTTGGCACTCCGCTATGTAGACCACATGTGTTGTCCTGCACGCGTCCCTAGCTTTAAAATTAAACCTTCGTCCATCTACTGGATGCAAAAAAGTTGGATCCTTATTTATACTGACACAAGCTTTACAATTGCCACATGGCAGTGTTCCAGCTTTATTAATCCAAGATTTATTGCCAGAGGCTCCCTTCTCTCTGCATAATAAATCTTTAAGATTGGTATTGCGTCTATACCCAAAACAAGGTGTGGGACCTATGATCTCACATAATCTATCATCTCCCCCTAATATGTTCCAGTTCCTTTGGACAATGGCCTTGAATGTCTGTGATGTTACTACTATAAGTAAAAAACATCTTAACTCCATTGGTTTTTCTTGGCTTTGGCGAAGGACAGATTTCATCCTGGTTCCTTCTTAACCAAGGTTTATATTCTTTGGTTCTTCCCAGACCACTACGATTTATCTTAGTCTGTACCATCCTATCATTGTATCCTCTGTTATTGAAACATGTCCTCAAGTTTTCCACTTCTGTCTCATATTTATTATCTTCCAGACACAATCTTGATGCCCTACATAACTGTCCTTGAACTATGTTTGGAAAAAGATATCGAGGATGCATGCTGTCAAACGACAGTAGATTATTAGTCCAACAATCTTTTTTATATAAACTAGAAGAATAACCACCTGAATCATATGTGATGCTGGTGTCTAAAAAATCTATACGTTCTGTGGAGTGGGTCATGATAAACCTTAAGAAGGAAGTGGTGGAATGCAAATACTCAAGAAAATTATTTAGCATTTGCTCACTACCTCGCCAAAACATAAAGACATCATCTACAAATCGTGCATATGCTCCTACATATTTTGCCCATTTAACATTGTTAATAATGGTCTCAGTCTCCCAATAATGTAAGACCAAATTAGCATATGTATTGGCACAGGGGGTGCCCATAGCCACCCCTTGTGCCTGTCTATAGGCCTGTTGTCCGCCTATAAATACATTGTTCTCCAAAACTAGAGACAATAGGGTGCAAATTAAATTGGCCTTGTGTTCATCCTCACCCATACTACACAAAACATGTTTTATGGCTTGAATGCCATAACTGTTGCCTATGACGGTAAAGAGACTTTGTACGTCCAAAGTGACCATAATGGTATTCCCTTGGAAGCCTTCTAACTCATACGCCCTTACCATCTGCAAAAATTGTTTAGTGTCCTTCAAAATATGTGTCTGACGAGAGGATCAAGATTTGTTTTTAAAGTAGGTCGATCTATATCCAATCCTGCAAAAGAAATCTCTCCTGTTGTTCGCGGAGTGGCACCCGCAGTAGCGGACGTATCAGGCTCATTCCTCACTTGTCCTCCATGTCCGAGCTCTCCCTGAAATTCAATTAAATAAAATTCATTTTAAAGTGATGGCTCCCCTTATATATACTAGAACCATTACAAGCTGAAAAACACACTGAAGCCATAATGCCAAAGCTGACTTCTTATTATAACATTCATATATATGCAGTACCAGTGTATAAAAAGATATATATACACAATTATTTATTATTCAATTTAATTGAATAATTATTAATTATGTAATTAAGAATGGTATATAAACTGAAAGATTTTCTAACTAAAGTGATTCTGAAGAGGTCCCCAGGTGGGAGACGAAAGCGCTCAATCTTGTGTATTCTGTATGTTGGAATAAACTTTTTCGTATTACACAGCCGTGGAGTTGGGAGTTTGGTTTCTACATTGTTGGATTTCCTGTGGTTACTTGCTGGACTTTTGCTGGTTTGTTTGCTGTCTAAAGGTTCTGTAATGAAACTAACCTATTACAATGTCTGATATTTGCAATTTCTGCTATAATCCTTATAGGTTTATAGGTTCATAGGTAGGTACTAGGCTATCAGCCCGAGGGCCTACGTAAGCCTAGCCAACAAGGTTCCCTGGCTTATGCCACCCAAGAAAGTTATTTTCCTGTGCCACTGTCGAGCAGAGACACAGAAGTGATCCCCAGAGTGTATTTCCTATTTCCCATCCACTCATCAAGATTTTTCTTGAAGAGTGCTAATGAAGAACTTTGCTTGACATAGATGGGTAGCCTGTTCCAGAGTATAGGAAGTCTCTGGGACAGGAATCTATCCCTCTAGCATGTCCTGTTTATTGTGGTGACAAGGTTGAGGTCCCTAGAGTGTGTAGCTCAGAGGGATTGGGATTTCTTTAGGTGTAGCATGTCCAACAGCTCTGGGTTTGACATATCTTTATATGTTAGGCAGATATCACCTCGGAGTAGGCAATATTATCTATAAAACTGTATTTATTTACTTTTCTAACATCATCATGCATTTTATTGTGTCTAAGTACAATAGTAGAAATCTGAACATACTGTAATGTCATAATACAAACAATGATGCATGCTAGATTTAATGAATCACAAATTACTGTGTATAGTTAGGTAAATAACAATGTTGAGCATAGTTCTCATATGTAACAGGCAAAGAATCATTATCTTGCCATTGTCCCAAAGTTGTAGCTGAAAATGTTCCCTGGACTATTATACCTTTGTGGTTATCAAAGTGAAATAAATAAATAAAATAAGTAGCATAGCATAGTATAATGCCCTGTAAAGTTCATAGGGTTAGTACATTTCTGCACAGTTCCTAGTGAGTATACCATATAATCATCACGGTTGAAAATAAATAGTGCATAGCATTCCACACTTGACATAATGGTGTTCAGTCTCAACAGAAATAAGGTGCTGTACAGACATGACTGTAGCATCCAATGACACAGTTCTATTGCATGTATATTATTCAGTGTCTAATGGTGTCATATGCTCAAACAGGAGACACATGGTGCAGCCCAAAGGGAGGATGGCATACTTTTTAGTTCACTAGCACGTAATGGTACAAGCAATGGCCAGTGTGCATTATGTACAGTGCAGCCCTTGCATTAGAAAGTTTTGTGCAACCCCAATGCAGCTACCCTACCATTTTGCTTCCACTGAACATATGTCACGGACTCTGTGTAAATAGCATACTATGCAACTCCCAGTGAGAATAGTAAGCTGCTGTGCCCCCACATTGATATGGCATTTTGTATTGCTGCACAGCATGTGATATCTGGTGGCAGCAAAATGTATTGTGCAGCTCCATTGAAGAAAATGGACTATGCAACCTTCAGTGCACTCAGTCTTTGTGTAATGTGGTATTGGTGATATACTATGGTCCTAATGTGGAAATGACATGCTGCTCATCCACAATTGGGCATAAAATATAATACACAGCTGCCAAACAAATAGCATACTCTGTAGGTCACACTGGAAAAAACATACTCTGTAGTCTGCAATGGCCAACATATGCTGTGTGCATCCCAGAGCACATTGTCTAATGCATAACCCTTAGATTAGTAACTTACTCTCTGGGCCTTCCAGAAGACTTACCACACAGACCCAGTGCAGCACTTACTGTATTTTGTTGGCAGCCTCCACAACAGATATTAAATAACTTGTTTAGCCCTTGCTGGAGATAATACTCTATACACCCCTAAGTACTCTGAACATACTACATAACTCTCTTTAATAATAGCACAGTAACCCATGTTGCCTCCTAGTGCTAATAAAACTGCACAGTCTTCTGCGCAGATAATATATTCTACATCCCCCAGTGCTTATAGCCTATAGTGGGCAGTCCTTAGTGCACCTAGTGTCATAGATAACATCATGTATGGTACCAAGCGCAGGTATTTTCTGCTGTGAATTATTAAGTAACATCCAGCTGAGGCTGCAGTCAGATGAAACAAACTGAATGATGCATCAAACAAAAAATTTAATTTCTGTGCAGAGTAGTGCAGTTCTCGCGCACTGCTAATAGTACTACTGTTAGTATTACTACTACTACTGCTATTCCCTAGCACTTAAATATAATAATTACATGGTCATACAGCCACAGAGAAAACTGAGAAGCCAAAACTGTTTGAATCACTGTTGATACACACACAAATCATTTCAGTGACTCTCAGAAGGACGCAACCAATAACTTGCAACTTTGTCCTCTTCAAATACAACCAAAAGTAGGAAAGTCATTAGAATAAGATACTGTTTATGACGAAGTAGTCATAACATATTTTGCATCCCTTAGTTGAGATGTTACTCTTCTGTAGCCATTTCCTGGTGCAAGTAACATTCTGTACAACTATTGAATTGATTATGCTCTTTGCAGCCCAGGGATGACATGACTCTGAGCAGCCCCAGGACTGATAATGCTACTTGCAATCCCAGTGCTATTTATACACTGTGCATCCCTCAATGCTGATAACATGCGGTGGATATAAGACTCGGATCAGCCTCTCATGCTGAGAGCAAACAGTGAAGCCTTCAGTGCTGATACCATTCTGTTTACCCCCCCACCATTGCAGAAAACACCTTGCTCAGCTTCCACGATAGATAAAACACAGTAAAATCCCAGTGGTAACAACAATCTGTGCTTCCTCCCAGCACTAATAACACTTTATTCAACCCCAGTGCTGATAACACCCTGTGTTGCACTAAGTGCTGGTGAGATCCAATGCAGTCTCCATGCTGATAATACTGTGTATAGCCACCAGCAGTCATAATACCATCTGCAACCACCCTTACTAAAACACACTGTACAGCCTTCATTCCTGATAATACTTTGTGCAGCCCCCAGTGCTGATAACATGCAGTAGTGAAGCCAATACTAATAACACAATATGCACCCCAGTGTTGATAAGGCTAAGTACAGTTAACAGTACTGATGACCCTCTGTGCAGCCACTAATACTGAAATCATTGTACAGCCTTCATTCATGGTAATACTTGATGCAAACCCCAATGCTGATAACACCCAGTACAGAAGCCAGTACTAATAACACAATATGCATCCCCAGTGTTGATAAGGCTATGTACAGTTACCAGTACTGATAACCTTCTGTGCAGCCACTAATACTGGAATCACACTGTACAGCCATCATTGTGGCAATACTCAGTGAAGCTCCCAGTGCTGATAATCTACTGCACAGCCTTCAGTGCTGACACTCTGTGCTGTTCCAAAAGCAAACAGCATAATTTACAGCCACCCATTTTGATAATGCCCAGTGTGTCACCCATAGCATACAGTATATTGATAAGCTCTGATTAGGTATTACATATTGTGTAAGCCTTCACTTTCCCCATGCTCCTCCTGACTTTAAATAACTAACTCTGAAATGCCATACTCACAGGAAAAGGGAATTTGCTTTTTGTAATATGTCAGTTCTCCTTGAAGGTGTCATGTTGGAGACTTAATCATTGCAAAACACATGTATTGTAAAGGCATGCATATCTTCTAAGTGGACATAACATGCTGTGTGCAGCTCTGCAGCTTGTACTAAAATAACATATTTGCAGGTGCTTCTGGTCACATTCTGTGTAGGTCAAAGTCAACATAACATAGTATGTAGCCCTTAATGTTCATTGTATAATCTATAGTCCTCTTCTAACATAGAGGATTACAATCATGTTCCCAATCAAAGCCAGTTTATTATGTTCAAGAAATAAATTCAAGAAATTAACTTCAAGAGCAAAGCTCAGGAGGTGAAGTTCGTAATTCCATTTCATGAATACATTATCAAACAGTTAGGATTATTTCACAATCATAATTATTTATAGAACGTGGAGCTTTAGCTTCTTCAGTATGTTGCTGGTTAAAAAATAGTGTAGTAATATGAAGTGTTTTACAGCTTTGAAAACTGTAAAATACATAGCACTACTACAGAGTAACCAGCCAGACTCTTAGGTTCCCATTGATGGACTGACAATTTAAAAAAAAATGTAAACTTCAGTCTGCCAGATTTTATTTGGCAGCACAAAGTGTTTTGCAGCTTGTAAAGCAGTTACCATTTGTCAGTGCTGTTTCGTGGTGAATGCTATGTGTGCTGAAGCACAAGACTATAGCATAACAGTACTGAAATGTGCATAACATTTGACTTTTTCCCCACTTTCAAAGCATGACCATCATGCTCCATGCATTATATCAAGGATTATATAGAGAATTATGACTGATTTGCTGATCATAATTAATCTGTTAATGTGCTCTAGAAATGAATTTAGGAAAGTCATCTTGAAAGCAAAGCACCTTTTAAAGTTGTTATGATCTGGTCACACATGGTAGTTACCACAGAACAGTGTCTGAAGTTCTCCTACAGTTTTGAAAGCTGTGACACATGTAATATGTTTTTCTTCAATGCAAATAATATACGGAGTAGAGACAATATGTTATACAGCTGCCAATATAGCTAACCTATTGTTCACCCTGCAATGCAGATGGCACATTGAGCAGCTCTGAGTATAGGCAATGCAGCTAAAAGTGTAGATAATATATTGATGAGCTTTTAACACACATACCATGCTGCACATTAGCTAACAGAGAAACTGTCCACCAGTATAGTTGTCCTTGAAAAGAAGACAAAAGTAGCACTGATCATTGAAATAGCTATACTCTGTGATCACACTGTCTTCTATGTATAGATAGAGACAAAGTCATAAAATACCAGGATCTGCAGACAGAAATGAGGGCAATGACCTGAGATGCACCTCCCTGGATGACATGAAAAGAAACATGGAGGAGCTCTCAGATTATGTGGCCCAGGTAGGTATGACCCTAGCCCTGAACAGCATCCTACCGTCACCCAGAATGATACCACAGTACAAGCAGAAAATGATTGACTTCAACAATTGGCTAAGTTTCTGGTGTCATTCTAAGGGGATCCAGTATCTGTCTGCTTGGGATGACATGATTGACAGACCTCGATGCTTTGCCAGAGATGGCCTGCATCTGTCACCCCCTGAATTTCCGAATACTGGCTAAGGCTCTTACCACCCCTCTAGTGCCTCTTTTAGGTGATGTTCCAAAGACCAAATTACCACTGTAACAGCTATAAATAAATGCAATATGAGGGCCATGCTACTCAGTGCTAGAAGTCTAAATCTCAAGATGCACTTGCTCGAAGCACTCCTCCAAATGGAGAACATCAACATTTGCGCTGAAATGGTGACCTGGTTTAAAGCAGTAGAAAGCACACCTGTGCTACCAGGCTATAACTTATTCCACACCTTTCAGCCCCAGAACATGGACCAAAGCTAATAATATGCACACCTCCAGACTAGTAGCCCAGCATAACGCATCTGAGATACTTCAGGTACAACTAACATTGGATAAGACATTGATTCAGGTCGTAGCCTGCTATAAATCCCCAACAATGTCCCAAGACTCTCACTCCACGTTCCTAAGCACCCTGGAAACTATTAGGATCCAACCCAACACTCTCATACTAGGTGACTTCAACTACCTCTCTATCAACTGGGAAAACTACTCATGGACCAGTACACTGGCCCAACACATCCTGGAATTCATCAATTCCAATGCCCTGGACCAGCTCATTCTTACCCCCACTAGAGGAAACAACATCCTTGAACTGGTTATTAATAACATGGGCAAACATTGCTCTACACCAATAGTCAATTCCTCCTTGGTTAGATCCGATCACAAACTAATCACCATGGAAATCCACATCTCACCCACACCCCCCACAAAGGTAACCACCATGAAAAACTTCTCCAAACTTGACTTTGGGCTCCTAAAAACAGAGGTGGCTAACTTCACTGCACCCATGTCAATGGAAAATAGATGCATGATTTCCGAATCATACACCAATGCACTGTATGAACACGTACATAAATGCATGGAACTAGCTATACCCAACAGAACCAAGACGGTCTCCTCCAAAAAAAGGAAGCCAATCTGGTGGTCCCCTGCTATTAATAAACTCTACAACAGAAGGAAGAAACTGTTACAGAAAAAGGTGAAGTCCCAAGACTACTCCCTTATTAGCCTCAACAAAAAGTTCAGATCCCTCATCAAAACCTCTAAAGCTAGCTATGAAAGCAGAATTGCATCAGAAACTAAAAACAACCACAAAGCCTTCTACAGTTATATAAAAAATCTCCACGGCAATACCCAGGTTTGCTCTGAGTTACTGCCACAATTCTGCTCCACAAAGGGTGAGTGACTACATACCTTGGGAATTATTGTTCCATTAGTCTGACAAGTCTGATATGTAATGCTATAAGGCGCATCATCATGGACTTAATTAACAAAGATATAGGGAATCTCCAAACTCTAGATCCCATGCAATTTGGTTTTGTGAATGGTAGATCATGCCTGCTCAACCTGATTGACTTCTTTGAGTCAGTCACCAGAGCTGTGGATGAGGGGAAGGCAGTTCATACAGCCTACCTCGATCTGGCCAAAGCCTTTGATACAATTCCCCATTCAGGAATTATTGATAAACTCACCAAACTAGAAATCAATCCCTATATCACTAGGTGGGTTGCAAACTGGCTCACAGATAAAACCCACAGTGTGAAAGTAGCGGACTCCAAGTCAGACTGCCAATCAGTCATGAGTGGAGTCCCACAGGGATTGGGCCTGGGTCCTGTCCTGTTTGGCATCTACTTCTAAGTGCAAGCCAACACGGGAGGACTCTGGCTGACCAAGTTCGCAGATGACTGTAAGCTGGGAGCCATTATTATCTCCCCAAATGATGCAGACATCCTATAGAAAGGCCTCACTGAGACCAATGTCTGGTGTCAAAACCATGGCCTTAAGCTTAATGCCACAAACTGCGTTGTCATCCCCTTTGGGAAGAACTCAGTTCCCATTAATTACCACATTGATGGGAGTCCACTGAACACCGAAGGTGTTATAAGAGATCTGGGGACACACATTGACAGCAACCTCTCCTTCAACCACCACATTGCCAGTGTGGTCAGAAAGTCCTTCTATGTGGCACATCTCATTACCAAGGGTTTTGCATCCAGGAAGAAAGAGGTCATCATCTCTCTCTACTCTTCCCTCATTATGCCATATACCTTACTAGACACATGCAACAGCTGGAAAGGCCACAAAAGTACCTTATGAAGAAGATCCTAGGCCTTAAACACCTGTCCTACATGGACAGACACAAACAACTCCAGCTAGTCTCTGTCTCATATCGTCTACTAAGAGGCGATCTCTGCTTGACTTACAAAGGTTTGACTGACCCAGCTCTGTTAGAAATGCTACATCTAAAGAAATCCCAGTCCCTCTGCACCACATGCTCCAGAGACCTCAACCTCATTACCACAATCAACAGAACATGCTGGAGGGACAGGTTCATAACCCAGAGACTGCCCATGCTCTGGAATAGACTACCCATACATGTCAAGCAGAGCACCTCACTGACCCTCTTCAACAGAAATATTGATGAGTGGATGGGAAATAGAAAGTTCACCCCAGGGATCACTCCAGTGGCTCTACTTGACAGATGCACTGGGAACTAACGTCTGACGGCATGATGCCAGGGCACTTCTATGGGCTAGGTTTGTAAAGGCTCCAGGGCCATTATCCTAGTACACACCTATGAACCAATGCGGAAAAAGGATTTACAGTTTTATTTATATATGCTACCAATCTGTGTCACTCCATATGAATTACAGAAGAAGTAAATTCTGGGCATTTTGCAGTTGTGCAAAGAGCACTTTTGGCCATCATCAAAGAGTGAAACAATACAAATATCATGAACGTTAATCATACTTTGACTTAGGAATGGGGTCCATTCCCATGACGGTACTAGAAACTCAAAAGACTAAGAATAGCTGTAGCTAATAAAATGTGCAGCCTTTATAACTTAATGTCCAAACTTTAGGGGCTTAACATGCTGTCCATCTCCCACTGGAGGCAATATGCTGTACAACTTTAAGTGGAAATGACACTTTGCAGTAGTTGCTGTTTGATTTAACAGAATCTGTAGCTCCAAATAGACATATTGTGCAGCCAACAATGGTATTAATGCATGGACCATTCTCATCAGCTGTGATAAATAATCAGCATCTGCAAGCAACATAACATAGTGTGAAGCTCAGTGCATACCATGCAGGCAGCATCAGCTTAATAAAATACCACTCCGCACTCTTTGCAGATACTGTACTGTGTAGCTCCTAATGTGGCAATATCATATTGATATTGTAAAGGTCCCCTCAAAGGTAACATGCATGGCAATTTGAGATCAAAATGTAGTGCATATAACACACTGTACAATACTAAGCACCAATCACATACTGTGCATTGTACAGTGGAGAAAGCATCCCATGTAACTCTTAGTAACAGTAACATACTCTACATTTACTAAGGATCATGTAACACTTCCTGGCATTCAGCATGGACAGTGTAATGCATAAGCTATTGAAGGGCTGTGCTGCTACAACTGCAAATAACATACTAGTAACATTCAGAAATGAACATTATAGTGCAGTCCTAGTGCAAATAATGTGCATCATACAGCAGATGGCATACTGTGTGGTCTTGAGTCTACATAATGCATTATGCAGTCCACAGTAGACATAGTATGCAGTCTGTCTGTTGTAGATAAAATGCTTCACCTATCTAAGCAGATAATATATCATGCAGCATCCAGTAGAGAAATCATATGGTGTAATATCAACTGCAGATAATATGCTTGGTTACATCCTGTGTATAAGCATGCTTAGATAATCTGTACAACATCTAGGACAGAAACTCCATACTGCAACTTCATGAACAGACTATTGTTGTAACCCCAGCCATACCTCTCAACTTCTTAATGGAAGAAATCTGGACAAAGTCTAAAATAATTGGGGGACAAAGGCTCAAAAACAGGGACAGTTTTTAGGTATTGCTCTTATTATAAAAAAGTTGCTAGAATAACAGGATTAGTGATAGCAGACATTTTGTAAAGGATATGAAGTCTGAAACTCGCATGGCTATCTATTTGGTGACTTCAGTCCTCTGTGATTTGCCAGTAAACCATAAATTTTATGAGGAACATGCTAAAAATACGAAACATAAATCTGAACATTCTGTGAACAGTTGAGAGGTATGCCTCAGGGTACATAGTATACTATGTGGCATTTAACAGGGATAGTATATTATGCATCCCATTATAAGAATGCCATTCTATACAGTACTCATTGCAGATGTTCTTCCATGCACTTGCTAAAGGAGATACTGTATGGTTAACTCCCATTACATATAATATACTGTGCAGAGCACTGTAGTGGATGTCACGTTGTGCAGTCACTGGTGTACATGCAATACTGTGCAGTCAACAGTGGGCAAGAACATCTCTGATAAACAGGCTGTTTAAGAGAGATGTATATGCTATAGCAAAATACCCCATACCCTTCAAAATGCCACACAGAGATGGTCCTTTTTGTACCATCATGTGTCTTCTCTTCTGCAAGTCCGCACATGCCCCACTACTGTGAAAATAAAACCTAGTCATGCAAAACGCTGCTTATTAAAAAAACTATTGACTTTACTCACTTAAACGGAAGACTGTCCAGTACCAGTACTGACAGCCACTAGAAAATCTATTTTTGTGTGTGTGTGTGTGTGTGTGTGTGTGTGTGTGTGTGTGTGTGTGTGTGTGTGTGTAAATGTGCATTCCTGTCAGTACAAAATTGTTGATTTTTTTGTGTATAAACATATTTTCTTTTTTACCTATTGTATTTATATTACTAAGGATCATGTTCATTTCTCGTAGAAGTGCACACTTGCATTATATCAGATGTGATTCTGTTCTAACAGGGACTATTTTGATGTAATCTGGTTTATATAGTTTCCACAGTTTGCATTTTTCTTTCTTTTCTTTTTTTAAACCACGTGACCCATCCATAATTGTTTATATTATACAGTCCTCGGGGAAATTCAGTATGCAGATGCCAAACCAGTTAACATACTGTGTAATTTTCAGGGGATTAATACACTGATTAGGATTTATAGCACCTTGAGTACTGCACAAGCCATGCAAATTGTTTTGTTTATTTGACCAGGCTGTCCTGACTCATTGTTCCCCTCGCTGCGCAGTAGTTCTGCCCTGCTCTACTGAGATGCGAGAGGCTCAGTGGCACCTCTAAGTCTGGTAGTGAGGTGTTGCTTATCCTAATTAAACAAGTTATCACCCCAGAGTCCTGCACTGAAGAGTACATTTTCTAGTATAGTGGGTTGTAAATGCCCACACTAGGCAATTTCCATTCAGAGCAATGCACAGAATGGGTAAATATATACAGAATGTTATTTGTGCACACCTGTATGTTTCAGTATAGATAATCTGAGTAGGTAAACACTTTTTCAGGTAAGTAGTGCAGTGATGTACAAGTGTGCAAAAGGCCATTTGTTTCTCTTTGTGTGTGTGTGTGTGTGTGTGTGTGTGTGTGTGTGTGTGTGTGTGTGTGTATGAAAAGCATAGGTACAATTTTTGAGTTGCTTTGGTGATAGATGTACATGACTGCTTGTTGTGAGTGGAAATAACCTGTGGTTGCTATATAAATAGAAACTGTATATGCAAAATATGCAGGTTTTGGATATGTGTGTGTGTGAGCGTGTATATCTATGTTCAAAAATGAGTGTGCTGTGTGTCTCTGTATTCATGAGTGTCTGAGTCTGTGCACATGTGTATGGTGTCCACAGTTAGATAAGAGAGACTGATTAGGGCAGAATCATGAAATATAGCAGCTGTACTGCAATTAGCCTCCCCTGTCTGACAGAAGCTAGGTAAGTAAAGTATGTGTGTGTGTGTGTGTGTGTGTGTGTGTGTGTGTGTGTGTGTGTGTGTGTGTGATCTTGTTTGCCACTGCTGCTGTCTGTGTATGGAAGAGAAAATGTCACTGTGTGCAGTCTTCTAGGTTCCTGTGCTACATATAAGGCAGTTTGATGGGGCTTTCCACTGAGTAACTGTACAAGCTACCTAGCTGAGTGATTCATAATCAAAGAATTTCTGTTTTAATAAGAAATAGCAGTACTGGGAATGTGCATGACTATTAATTACTCAGTAACAGACCAGCACTGCTTACTTTGTCTATGCAGCATGAGTTGCATTGCTGCATATTTAACTATGAATTCCAGACAGTGTCTCCCACTCCACTGCAGGTTAAAGAATTAGCAGATTCCATTGGAGGTCATTTATTCATCAGGTTTCAAAAAAATAGCATGCCACCTCCAGAGGGAATAACAAAATATGTAGCTGTCATCATTAATAATCCACCGTGGTAATCCCAACAGAGGCAAGATGTTCTACAGCCCCTTAAGAATCTGCAAAATGTTTATAACGTGAGGCATCCACTGTAGATGATATCACATAATTTTCATTTTAGAGTAAGCGCTGCCAAAGAAATGCATGCTGCTTCCAGTACAGGTGGCAGCCTAAGGCCCACAGTGGAGTGCAGCATATTGTGCAGATCCTTTCAAAAAGAGCAAGCTTTCCAGTCAACCCTCCCCTCCTCAACAGCTCCAGCGCAGATACTGTGCACAGCCCCAGGTGTAAATAACATACGTTGTAGCCCTCACTGAAGACAGCATATGAGTTGGTTTAACTTACTGTCCCAGTGCAGAGACCAAACTGTGTTAAATTCTGAGTTGGTAACAATACTGTCACTTCCTCATTCAAGTAATCTACTGCATAGCTGACTGATTAAACAAAATAAATAAATAAAAAGCCTGATGGCTCTGATGCACAAACCAATTGAGAACATACCTCTCAACCTCTTAGTGCAAGAAATCTGGATAAACCCTGACAAAATGGGGGACAACCCCCCAAAAATAGGGACGTGTTTTAAATACTATTATAAACTTAAAAGTTGCTAGAGTAACAGGATTTTCTTTAATGTACGTTCTGACCGTTTTGAAGTATGTCATTATTTAGCAACTTCAGTCCTCGGATCATCCCAGTGATTTGCCAGAAGACCACAAATTTTATGAAAGGCAGACCAAAAATATGAGCCAAAAAGCTGGACATTTTGCAAAAATCTGGACAGTTGAGAGTTGCTATCGGGAACATAAAATTCACAACGATAAATCTACAGAAGCATGTCACTGATAGTGTCATTTTCAGGACAAATTATATCTTGCCTCCATGCTGCATGTTTGTTTAAAAACTTTGTATCTGAAGGCATGCAATAATTTCATATTTTCTTCCCTTATTTATCTATAATGGCTGCCCAGTGCCTGTTTTCCATTAACAGTTTTTTAAAGCAAATAAAACTTGGGCTACTTAGTGTTATTAATGCCAGTAGCCATGTTGAAAATGCGCATTCATGCATGTAAGAATCATGTTCATTTCACATATACATTGTTTGACATTGTACTGCATGTGGTTCTATATGGCTACAAATATACGAAGTAGCAGGTGGTTCTCTGTCCTTAGGAAAAGGTACCAAATGCTTCACTGTTAGATGCATCAGGTCACAAACAGTGTAATTTGCCTGTTTTAGTAATGACTATGCTTTTTAGGGCTGCTACTGTCATTTTATCCATCATAACCTATAGTAACAGTGACATCTGCTGGTTACAAACATCAGGCATGCAGCTTAACATAGTGACAGAATAACTTTTAAGGATATTGCTATGACAAATGTTTTTTTAAATGGAAAGCACATTTAGATCACAGTTTTGTAAAAGGCAAAAAAATATATTGTGATTCTTCAGAACTTCATTTTGGTAAACTATTCACTTCTGAACATCTGTTTGCAGGAGCCAAAAAATATTATCTCAATGTCTGAAGCAATCAAATCATTAACATATTTTACTGGAAAGCAAGAATAGAGATAGTACAGGCTCTAGACTCTAGATTTATCAGAAACATGTAATGCACCACAGAGAACAGTTAGCATGCACAATGCTGACACATGAAAGTGAATCTCTTCTAATGAGTGATGCTGGAGAGGTTAACATGCTGTCCAAGGCAGTACACTTTGCTAAGAAGCATCACTGGCACTGCTGAGCACCATTTGTATTAACCATGGAAGAGCTTTTGGTCGGTTAACTGAAACATAAAAGAGTGAAATGAAAATAGGTGAGCTAAGGTGATTTTAGATCTGTGTATCTATTTACATTTTTGTATGCATTTGCTTTTGACAGTAATGAATATTTCTTCTGTTGTGTTTAAGTATTTTACTTTATGTCTTATGATCTGGAGGATCATGACTCAAAAAAGTCTAAGGAATATTGCGCAGGTAACAAAATAAACAAATAAATAAGTAAATAAATATCTGACCAGTAGCCAACATCATGTTGTACAGGGATAAAGTACTGACTCTGTCCCAAGCTTCGATTACTGGCTTTGAACTTGCAGGGGAGGGATTAACGTGGGCATGATGCACACATCATGGTTGGATTTGACATGGTGGAGCCAAGGAAACAACTGTGTAGTACTGCCTATGGACTGGCAGGGCAGCTTGTTAACATCTGCTCCTTGTGGAAGTGAGGATTGCGATGCAGATTGCCCACTGAGTACCATCATGCCTTCTTCTTCAGTTGTGATCTTGACATACCAGGATGATCTTGCTGGACCGAAAGATCAATCACATTGTTAGGGCATAGATGCCCCAGCAGTCAATGAGTTGTGATTTTTTGGCCTGCAATAGTCTGTGATACACCACAGTCAACAGCTTATTTTATATGGCAATTCAGAAATACAAGATTTCCAGTTTTGCCTGTTTTGTATGTGCGTATGTTAGTGTTCATTTAAATCTCATTAGTGCCATGATACCATCATCATTTTGTTAGCTGACCATTTTAGAAGTACTAATCCAAACACACAGTAACACGAAATATCCAAAAAATATACTCAGGAGGCAGTCACTGGAAAGAAAGCTAAAACTTTTAAAGGTGCTTCTGGTACCTCAGCAAAAAGCCTTCAAGGAATAACGTAAGCCACCAGCCATTCACATTTTATGTCAAACTGTTCCAATTAAGCAATCTTATCATCCAATAATCTACTACAAGAACCTGATTAAACAAACATACTCTTAAACAGGGGTAAATATTTTCCATATACAGTAAGTTACAAAACATCATATACAAATATTATAACTAATACATTTAAATTCATACTTTTAGGTTTTAAAGCATTATAATTTAGCATGAATCTGCTTTCCATTTTTAACAATAACTAAAAAATCCCCACCCCTAGCAAGAAAAGGTGTAGCCAACACACTAAAGAAGAAAGTAGCATTTATTTATTTCCAGTTTGATGACCTGGGAGGTCCACTGGCCTAAATGAGCCCGTTTTCAGTGGAGGCCTGGGGAGAAAAGCTCCATAGTACATAGTAAAACTAAACAAAGTATAATAGCAAAATTGAAGAACATACATTACATAATAGATTAGAGACAGGTTGTACATTGGCTATAAAGCATCTAAAATTGTATGATGGCAGTAAAGAAAATTCTTCCCAGAAAGGGGAGAATAAAAGGTGGAAAGTACATTACTTACAATGTATACATTCATGATATTGATGTATTCACAGAGGGGCAGTTGTACAATACAAAAAGTGGTGAGCATACATTACATTTTAAGTCAGAGACACATTGTTGTTCTTTGGTTACATAGCATATAAAATTATATGATTGCATTAATGAGAATCATTCCCAGAAAGGGCAGAATAAAAGGCAGAAAGTAAGCTATTTAAAATTTATACATTGAAGATATTGATGTTAGATTACATTATATTCAGAATGAGGCAGTTGTACAGGAAATCAGTATGGAGTAGAGTTACTAGTAATTTAGGTAGGGAGATCAGTATGAAGTAGAGTTACTAGTCGGTTAGGTAGGGAGAATGCAATTGCATTTCCAGTTATAGGAGAGGTAGGAATGGAGCTGAGTTTTAAAGTGTTCAAAGTTTTCAGAAATTCTTAGAGAAGGAGGGAGAGAATTCCATTTTTTGGCTAAGGAAAAGGATAGGAGAAGCTGACAAGCGGGACGGTTTGGTTTGTATACAGAGATTAGATTTTGGTAGGCCGATCTCAGAGTTCTGTGTGGGTTGTAAGATTTTAAGATGTCAGTGCTGGGCATTTAGTTGGTTTAAATATTAGCTTGTGGGCTGTAGTGAGTTGGAGGTAGTCAAGGTGGTTGAGGAGTTCTAGCCAATTTACAGTGGTGGGAGGAGTATTTGGATTTGGTGGCAAAGTTTGAAATTTTGTTATAACAGATTTCCAGTTTGGAAGAGATGGAGGAAAATAGGTTGGTTAGTAGGGGAGCACTGTACAATAGTGACGGTAGTAAGTAGGTAGTGGCGAGCGTTTCTCTTGTAGAAGGAGAGAGAAAGTGGGAGTTTCTGTACAGCATACCAAGCTTTTGATGTGTTTTCTTAATATTTTGCTGAATGTGGGTATTGAATTTTAGGTGTTCATCTATAGTAACCCCAAGAAGTTTAGCAAAAGGAATGACTTATATGGTGGAGTTGGCATGGCTGATAATTTGGAAAGAGTTTTTGTCAGGAGGGAGGGATTTTGAGGGAAAAAATAGTAACATTTTGGATTTGTTGGTATTCAGAGAGAGGTAGTTTTGAAGCATCCAGTTCTCAGTGGTTGAGAGGCAACAGAACCTCCTGTGCATTAATAAAGTGTTCAACTACTGGGCTATCCAAATTCCTATTTCTAATATGTCCCAGATGTTCAAGAATTTTAACTTTTGCCATACATTTTGTCTGTCCAACATACCACCTCACAGGAGTACACCCACACACTACAATATAAACCACCCCACAAGAAATACATGAACAAAATAATTTACCATTAATTTTTGTACCTGAAATGTTCTTAATCATAGAACATACTTTACATCTTCCACAAGGGAAGGAGCCCATATTAGCCCCCTGGAAAGAAACCTTGAAACCTAACAACTCCCTTAAATTTAAATACATCTGATAAGAAAATGTAACATGTGAAGGGAACAAATGATTTACTGGCCACAAAATTTTCATTGTCCTCCTCAAAATATCAGAAAATGGGGAAAATATGGTAAAAAAAACAATACCTTATCCTACCTATCAGTTTTCTGATCTGAATAATGTCTTTTAAAACCATCATATCTATGTCTCCTACCACAGCTTCCCTCCCACCTTTAACACACGACCCTTAACTTTTTTCAGACTGATACTAGAATAATCCCTTTCCGACAATTTCCATTCCACCTTCATGAACTCTTCTTCCACCAAATTCTTACCGAAAGTAGTCTCATAAATCCTTTTAAATTCACCTATAAGCAATGCTTCCATAAGATGTGATGGGTTCATGCTACTGGCCTGTAAAAAATTATTAACTGCAGTGGGCTTTACATGGGGTTTATGTTCTACCTTCAAATCTTCCTTAAGATAAAATGCCACATCCAGAAATTGTATATTTATTCTCTCCACAGTAAAAGTAAACTGCAGCCCCAATTCATTCTGGTTTAACTGATCAATAAATACAGAAAACTCATCCAAATTCCCCCTACATATAAAAATTAAATCATCAATATAATGCTTAAACAAAATAACATTCTTTGCAAAAAATTCTGTAGAATAAATAAATCTCTTCTCAAATAAGGCCATAAAATAATAGCATATCTGGGGGCAAAAGAAGCCCCCATCTCTGTGCCTTCTTTTTGCAAAAAATAATCACTCCCCAAAACAAAAATAATTATGCATTAAACAAACTTCCAATGCTTCCACCTAAAAAGCTTTATGTGGACCCTCCCCTAACATCCAAAGAACTGCTTCTATTCCCCACCTTCTTTCAATATTGGTGGAAAGCAGGTCCATTCTAAATTATAATACTTTAAAACCTAAAGGTATGAATCTATATGTGAATTTAAATGTATACGTTATAATATTTATATATGATGCTTTGTAACTTATTGTATATGGAAAAATATTCTACCCCTTTTTAAGGGTATGTTTGTTTAAGCAGGTTCTTGTAGTAGATTATTGGGTGATGAGATGACTGTTTAATTGGAGCAGTTTGACATAAAGTGGGAATGGCTGGTGACTTATGTTATTCCTTGAACTTAGTTTGCTGAGGTACGAGAAGCACCATTACAAGTTGGAGTTTGTTTCCAGTGAGGCCTCCTGAGTGTATTTTTTTTGGATGTTTTAGAAGTACAAAGGGTCAAATTGCCTTTGTAAACCACCTGCATCTAGCTTAATGGTGTGCAGGGCTATAGTCCACATATTTGAAACTATTCAAAGCAGGGAAATGCCTGGTACTATCAAATGGAGAGTTTACTTTAAAGAAGAGGAGATTGTTGTCCTGCTCAACATCATATGGACAGATGGTGTGCTCCTTCTGACCATAATGGACATGACAGATATTGCACTAAGGTGGTAGCAGGTATGTCATTATTAGCCATGGAAAGTTCATTGTTATATGGGACAAAGGCAAGGTGAAGACCATGGAAATCAGGTTATTAAAACAGAGTGGAAGTACAAAGATGTTCTCTCCACTTTAACTGGTAGAGGACCAACAGATGTTGGTGTGTCTACTTCCCAATGTCTTCATGCTTGGCTTTGAGGGAAGTTTGACATTAGGTCTCCATCATGTTCATATAGGTTGCTTTTAAATCTTCTCATTTAAAGAGCCTACAGAGTACATATAGTACTTATAGGGTATGCAGTCAGTAGAGTAGCAAATTTACAGCTGGAGAGTGTGGTACATGAGGTGACTGAAGGGGCTAGCCAGGATGGTAGCTCCCACTGCCGCATCACAACACCCTTATCTGAAGGTGGCATTGACCAGTAAGACTACTGTGTATTATGAGTATGTTATATTATACAAGTGTAGCTGTTTTGAAGATAAAACTGATGTATGATTCATTGCACAGGTAAAACTCATACTTGTGGAGAACTTGGTACTATGCATTCAATGATAACTTTGATAATTCCTGCTGAAGCAGCTGTTGGGCTTGAGCTCTGCAGATACTGAGCTGCAAAAACCTGAAATGTCATGCCTTTGCTAAATATCGGACTGATAATGTCAGTCTACAGGTATGTTTGCAGAATACTTTGCAGTTATGGGCTGCAGGCATTTTGCAGTTCACACAGAATGTACATCATTTTTAGGTGGTGGTGTTAATGCCACTGAGGATGTCTTTAAATATGGAATGCATATAGGTGGTGAAAGGACAGGGAAGGAAGAATCCACCTGACTAACATCCAAAACTGCAGCAGCAGGGTTGCCATTGACAGGCGAGCACCACGACACATGTAGTGGGGTTGCCCTTGACAGATGAGCACCACAGACACATGTAGTGGGGTTGCTCTTGTCAGATGAGCACCACAGACACATGTAGTGGGGTTGGCCTTGTCAGATGAGTCTTACAGACACATGTAGTGGGGTTGCCCTTGTCAGACGAGCACCACAGACACATGTAGTGGGGTTGCCCTTGTCAGACGAGCACCACAGACACATGTAGTGGTGTTGCCCTTGACAGAACTGCACCACAGAAACATGTAGTGGGGTTGCCCTTGACATATGAGCACCACAGATGCATGTACTGGGGTTGCCCTTGTCAGAGGAGCACCACAGACACATGTAGTGGGGTTGCCCTTGACAGACCTGCACCACAGACACATGTAGTGCTAGCTTCTGTCACTGTTTCAAGAGTTATGCCAATTGACCAATTTATCCCAACAAACTACAAGTATTCATCAAAAACTTGGAGTGGCACATGATGTGTTGAGCGTTGCTACTAACTGTTATGAACTTGCACAACACTGGCTGTTTTGTGAGTGATTGTGCATGATCAGTAATCAATGGCTTGGCTTGGCTTGGATACACCATAGGCAGGCATATGCAGGCAGTGTAGAGGCATCAAGAGGATATACTATTTATGTTCAGATGTGCAGACAGTTGTCTGCTATGACAATTAACTACATGGCATCAGCAGCTCCCTAGCCAGTCTTGGGCAGCACCTTGCTGCCATTGAGTTTGGAGACATGGGAGTGTACACGTTCTTTAAACTACATAGTAGTGATACAGTGGCTGATCTTTGCTGACCCTAGACATGCTATGCAACAGGGAAAGACACACTCTTCAGTAGTCTGTGTGAATTTGGAATAGTTTCTGTATTACTTAGCAATATGGATTTGGCTGATGTACATTTTCTATTTTGACATTGTGCTCACAGATTAGAGACTGGACAGCAGTTCAGATTGCTAAGTTTGTTTGTTTGTTGTAACAGTGGTCTGGCTTGGCAAGGATAGTTTCGAAGATGTGCTACAGCTGAAAAATTTAAATATATTTTGGCATGTTTATCATGGTTTATGGATAATATTTTATGTCACTTCTTTTAGGCATGACGTGATGCCTTTATGAGTATTTTACCTATATGTGCACTTTCCAGGGGTGGGAAATACATTTGATTGCATGTTGGAAGCTTCTGGACAGTTTCAAAAATATCTGGCCACATGCCTGTGTTTTACTCTGTGATTTTATCATGCAAAATGGTAGCAGACAGTTTTAAAGGATCACCTCTGTCACTGTACTCTCATGTTAAAATGTAGCATACTGGCAGGATATTTTAAAGGATAGCTTCTGTTATGAAGTCAAACAGACTATCAGTGTAAGTCACAAATGTTTTGGGGGGGCACAATAAAAATAGTCTAGTATTAGCCTCACATGACAAAGATGGTTAGCTGTGCCAAGTGGAAGACACAGAAGATTGCACTGGAAAAATCCACCACTGATTGTGGCCCTCCATGGTCCTAAAAATTTACAGAAGCATTTCTGGTGTCACTGACTGAGGGAGATGCACCAAGAATTATCCCAGAGGTAGCCTCACTGCTGGTATAGAGAAGTAAAGTACTGACTAAAGCACAGGTGACTCAAGTTCAGTTTAATAGCTCAGACCTTAGATGGCAAGTTAGTGATGTTGGGCATGACCATCCTGAGGGGAAGGTATTCACTTGGGCACACCTCCATTTTTCATCCCTAGTGGAGACTGGGGATGCACAAGTAATGCTGCCTACAAGGGCAGCAGGGCTTTGGCTGGGTTTCATGCAAAGGTATGGACAGTATACCACAAGATTATTGCACACCACCCCATTTGGCAACAGCAGTATGCATGGGAGCATGGACAGGTCTAAGCAGAATACCCTCCCCCCCAACCACAATGTGCTGCTGTGGCAGGAAGTCTGAGTTTCCTTACCAGCTAAACATGAGTCAGAATCATTCAGTTGATGGAAAGAAAGACCTGATGGATGAAGAGATACTCTGGGAGCAAAAAGTTATTCAACTGTAGGGTGCAAAAAAAATCACACACACACTCACACCCACACATATATAGACACACACACACACACACACACACACACACACACACACACACACACACACACATATAGACACACACACATATATAGACACACAGACACACACATATAGATAGATAGATAGATAGATAGATAGATAGATAGATAGATAGATAGATAGATAGATAGATATAGATATATGTATCCCAGATGCAGTCTGAATATCACTCCTAGAGTAGGATAGCAGTGCCTAGTAGACATCTGTGTATGCTGTGCTTACTTACACTGAGTGTAAAGACGTCAAGTTGGCTTGGCGCACACTTCTTTTCACCTTCACTGCATAGCACATGGGCACTCTAGTAGCATGTCACTGGGATCACTACTATGTTCTTTATGTTATGCATTCACAAGTATCATCAGTGAGTGTCATCATGTCAAAAGGGCAAAGCTGGACAAAAGGGCTGATGTCCGCAGCTCTGATCCATGTGACGACAATGATGATAATGTCAAAAGCATTAGTCGTGAATGGTAGCTGGAGAACACAGTGTTACTGTCTATCTGTCTCCAGCATAATCTTGGGTGGCGAGGTACCCACAACATTGGGTGCATAAGCAGACAGACAGACAGACATACTGAAGACATCATGGCTTTATGGCCCATGTGCACAATATCCTCAGAGGGTGGATCCACTGGATGACACCCTCATAGATGATCCCCCTTTGTAAGATGCATGTACCGCAGGGGTACCTGATACCATCACACTTGGACTATGATGTATGAGTGGCACTATAAATAGTTCAGTATGTATACGGGAATGTCATACAGGCACAGTATGTGCCACACAGTCCACAGAGGACCTGTCAGGTGCATACCTCTCAACTGCCCAGATTTTGTACCAAAATAAGGAAACTACACTCCTTCGCTCCTCAAAAACATCCAGTAAAGAGACTGTTAACACTGGAATAACAGACTTTATTAATGACATTAATAAAGTCTGTTATTCCAGTGTTACCGATCTCTTTACTGGATGTTTTTGAGGAGTGAAGGAGTGTAGTTTCCTTATTTTGGTACAGAGTTTGTGCAAGTACTTGGTTCATTGAACTGTCCAGATTTTCTCAGAATGTGCAAATATTTACCTCATATTTTTGACCTGTTCCTCATAAAATTTGTGGTTTTCTAGCAAATCACTGAGGATTGAAGTCACTAAGTAATGACTTACATTTGAGTTTTAGACTTCATAATCTTCAGAAAATGAACGCTAATACAAATCCTGTTAAGTAGAAACTTTCCAAGTTTCACACACACACACACACACACACACATACATATAGACACACACATACACACAGACAAACACACACATAGATAGATAGATAGATAGATAGATAGATAGATAGATAGATAGATAGATAGATAGATATAGATATATCTATCCCAGGTGCAGTCTGAATATCACTCCTACAGTAGGATAGCACACTTGGCCTATCATGTGTGAGTGGCACTATAAATGATTCAGTAGGTATATGGGAATTTCATATAGGTGCAGTCTGTGCCACACAGTCCACAAAGGACCTGTCAGGTGCATGCCTATCAACTGTCCAGATTTTCTCAGAATGTTCAAATATTTACCTCATATTTTTGATGTGTTCCTCATAAAATTTGTGGTTTTCTTGCAAACCACTGAGGACTTAAAGTCACTAAGTAATGACTTACAATTGAGTTTTAGACTTCATAACCTTCAGAAAATGAACACTAATACAAATCCTGTTAACTAGAAACTTTCTACGTTTATAAGAGCAATAATAAAAATCTGTCCTTATTTTTGGGCCTTTGTCCCTCCATTATTTTTGACTTTGTCCAAATTTATTGAGCTAACAGGTTGAGAGGTATGGTCAGGTGTATTATATGATATTTGAGATTATGCTGCCTTGCTCAGCTGTGAACTCCATGCAGACATGGAGTATAACCAACATGAAAAGATTAGGTTAATAAGGTCTATTGTGGCTCATATCACTTTAGTCAACATATCCATGCACAGAATCAACATTACCATAAAGGTTGGTAACACTAGCAGTGTTAAACACAGCCAGGGTAGGGTTCTTACAGAGGATGGACATGTACCAGGGCCTTTACAGAATGCAGTCTGAACAACAGTGTCTAACACCCTTTGTTGTGGCCAACTCTTATGCCCTTACTAGCGAGCTCCATCCATATCTAAGTAAAATAGTAACACCCCATCCCTTACCTAGGAGGACTTGACCTTCTCAGCTCTCACCAGCAAAGTGACACTTGGTCAAAGTCATGTATTGGCACCTGATGCTTGTCACAGGGGAGGGCAATCTCTAACACTTCTAATACCTTGTGACAATGTGGTTCCCGCTGTCTGCTCCTGTGTACATTTTTTGCACCCAATTTGCATTAACAGTTTTCTGTTTTCTCATGTGTAAATCATGATACCTATGAATGCGTAACATAAAGAAACAGTAGTGATCCACAACAGTCTCCATCCTGTGTAGTGTTGAAGTCTCAGCTGATACACAGTGTAGCCAGACTGTACATTGATTAACACAGCCTGACAATAAGACAGACTCACTTTATAATTGTCATGGCCTATAGTTGTTGACTATACATTGACTCTTCACGATTGCCATCATATACTGCATCCGTTGTTACCTAGGTGGAGCATTCCTGCATATGTTCTCCTCTTCCATCCCCATACCTTGTCCTACCTTTGCTGATGTCCTGCATCTAATATAGGTTGTATCATGAACATACTATGAGGCTAACCAGCTTGTTTCTGCATCATCATATTGTACAGCATGACACATGCAGGAAAATATTTTTGGGAAATGGGAGTTGCTTGCTACATACAGTCTCTGTACAGTAAACCTTTATTTTGCAGAAGGAGCCTACACTTACTTTAAGGATACCCAGGAGGGAAGTCATCTCCCTGTAAATAATGATACAGGAGGTCAGACATATACCAAGTATAGGAATCCTGGCAACTGCTAGGGTGCCAAATGCAAAAATTAGAGATAGTCCCACTTTATTTCAAATTACATACCAGTTCATCAAATGATAACACTTATAGATTATATAACTGAGTTAGGACCTGATTAGACATTTATGGTTAAATGTGTACTATCTGTATCACCAAATATCTCAGGGAGTTGTGCCATGCATAGTGGTAGCTGTTTCATCTGCTGTTCTGGGGTACCATGTATGCCCCCAACATGCAAAAGTATAATCTAAAGATACTTAAGTATTCATGAGGCAGAGGACTGTGATCTACTTAACACGCTCTAGTTGTCCATGAAAGGTCGCAGCAGCAAAGATAGTTAGTGCTATACATACCTTGGTCTCCATTGTAAAATGAACACCATATGTTCCACTAGATTTAACACAGGAGTGACACTACACACACACACACACACACACACACACACACACACACACACACACACACACACACACACACACACCTATATATATCTATATGCTGTTAGTTATCTACTGGTCAGTCATGTTAGGGTATGTTATCCACTGCCTACACATTTTTCATTACTGTGTTCTGCCACAATGTTCAACTCTACAGGCAGCATCTGTAATTGGAACAAGCTGCCACTCTAAGCATCTTGCCAATATACAAATCCCAAATTTTGCACATGCCATGCATTTCTAATTCTACCACTTGCTATTCACCTCTACAGAGTTGCACAACAATCTGTGCAAGCTGCTGCAAATACATCTGTGAGTCTCTTTACTGTTTCATGTAATTAAGTTTGCATCTCATTATTACTGCCTCATTCATTTGTGCAGCTTTTTTCATCTCTGTGTGCTGTTATTTGAATATTTTGCATAATGGACAGGAAATGCATCAGTGTAACTGTGCACCTTTCTGTCTCTGAATCATCCCCAACCTGTGTGTTGCCACTTATTGCACAGAAAAACATTGAATAGTATGCAGTTTGTTTATGAATTACTTTCCATATATATTAAGTACTATCTTATACTTTATTTCAAAAGTGCATTTCAAACAAAAATGTCAAGAAAGATCCCTTTTAAATCATTAATCTCCATGACTAATTTAGCAAAATTAGGAAAATTTTAAAAAGGAGACTCGAATACCTTAGAATACCAGAGTTCACCTCTCTCACAATGAAACTTTACTCCCTAGCATTTGGCATCATTATATAAAACATTGCACTTTTTATTTTCATTCACTTCTTTATATCTGTTAAGATGAATAAATGGGAGATAGTCATAAAAATCATTCAACCAAACCATCAGTAAACAGCTATAGAAACAGAATGAGGAAGTCAAGAAAACCAAACAGTTACCTGTCACCTCGTCTTCCAGTTACTCTAGGAGTTCCCCAAGGTTCCATCCTAGGCCCTCTACTGTTCCCCCTATTCACTACGTCTACACAACATGCTTCTTATCATCCAATATGCAGATGATTCTACACTAATATGTGCAGCCTCTTTCTTACAAGAACTCCACTCTGAGAGACATGATTTTCTGAATTGCAACTCATTCTGAATTCCCTATAAAACTAAACTCCTGCTCTTCAAACCTACTAGATCCACTACATCATGTCTCCATTTAATGTTATGTCCAGGAATAAAACTTTTTCTCCCATAACTCACACAAAACTTCTTGGAATTGAGATTGACAATAACATGAGATCTGATATTCATGTCTCCCAGACCATTAAGAAAGTGCACAAAAAACTTGGTGCCTATACAGAAATAGGCAGTTTCTTACAAAATACACTAAGGCCATCATTCCACGTACTTATCTAATCTCTACACTTGTCTATGCTTCTCCCTTTCTCACCAACCTTAGAAAGACTGATTTAGCTAAACTCTATTCCTGCTACAACAAAATAGCCTGGTTTGCCTCCGTATAGGTCACACCACTGTACAGTCCAAAATCAACTCAGCTGGTTAGAACTTCCCTAAGTCTTGTTGTACAATCAACTCACTTTAGCCCACAAAGTTCAGAATCAGAAAGAAAAAATATACCCTGCACTACAAAATCTACTTCATCCCCTCCTCCAGGAATAGAACTCCCTGCTCCAGTAATAAATTCCTTCTTGAAGTAAAGGGAAATCACTCTTCTCTAACATCATTCCTAAAATATGGAACACCTTACCAAAAGATATATCTTCCATCTCTTCCTATGAACAGTTTAGACACTCACTAAAAACTCATATAACTAATACTTGGATCTGTTCCTGTACCAGTCCAGGCTAGTTTAACCCCCAGTCATACCAGTACCCCTTATCTGAATGATCATTAATCATAAGCTGATTTATCTGATTTTCTGACAACATGTTTAAGGATTCAAAATATTCTCTTTATATTTAATCTGTTTAGCTTATCTGTATGCTTATATTGTATGTCCTTGTACATTTTTGACACATCTGTTTATTTTTTATATTTAACTTAATCAAATTGTATATTGTGGATTGCTTGTGGTCTCTGTTGACTTTGATCTTGGGAGCATTGTCAATGTGGTAGTTCCCTGGGGTAGATAACATCCCAAAGTATGCAATAATGCATTTTTTGGTATTTAGTTTCTGACCATGATTTTGACACTAGTTATTTATTTGAGACAAACCTTCCTGCAGGATGGCTATGTCATTTGGGGATTCAGTGTCTGCTCCTAGCTTGCAGTCATTTGCAAACTTAGACAGACAAAGCACTTTGGTATTGGCTTTTACTTCAGAAAAGTAAATGCCAAACAGGAAAAGTCCCAGCACAAAACCCTGGTAAACTCCACTGGCGACCATTCTCTCTGAGGAAGTAAATTCCCCTATTTTGATTTTCTATGTCTTATCTGTGAGCAAGCTGACAATCAAGTGGGTGACAGAGGGATTTACTGCTTTTCTACTATACCTTAATGAGGAATTGTTTCAAAAGCTTTGATCAAGCTGAGGTATGCAGTGTGTACCATTTTGCCTTCATCCATTGCTTTGGTGACCTTTTCAAAAACATTGACCAGGCTGAGTAAGCATGACCTGCCCTTGAGAAATCCAAACTGAGATGTTTTGGAGGTTTCTTGTGCTCTGATTGAATAACCCATGATAAATCTTTCCCTGTCTTTCCAAATGAGGCTGGTCAAACTCGTGTGTCAGTAATTGCCTGTATCTGTGGAAGGTCCGCCCTCATGTAGGGTAATGACTGTAGCTATTCTCTATTTGTTTGGTACAAAAGTGGTGTGGAGGCTGAGATTTAATAGTGCTTTTTGGGGGTGTGGCTAAATCCTCCTATTTAAGATGCATCAAGAGATATTGCCAGGAAACTCTCATAAAGTATTGCTAGCTCTTTTAAGAATTCATCTCATGTAATAGATTGAGTTGAGACAGTTTTAGGTATATCTTGAGGACAGACAGTGGGGAAAAAGAGGGTAAAGTTAGAGGTAAATGTATCGGCCAATAGGATCGCTATCTCTTAATCCTCATTGTAGGTAACATCATTCACAATCAGCGCAGTGCATTGCTATGTTTTGTTTTTTTTTGAGATTATGGACATAATTAAAAATGCTTGGCTTGGGTAGCTTTTTAGCCTCAAACTTGGCTTTGGTGGATTTTATTAAGCTTTTTATTTTATTATTTATTGCTGTTCATTTTGTTTATCTTGTGCATTTTGCCTCTCGTTGCCCATTCTGCTGATTTATTTGCTCTGAATTTGTTATCTATCCAGTTGGTAGAAAACATTGTGTATTTTACACTCCATCAAGTTCTTTTCTGCATTTTACACCAAGAGAACTAAGGATTTTCCATTTAGTGACAGTAGGTGGCAGCCCAGTTTGTCCAAGTTGGGAAACACGCTAGAGACCTCTGAATGTAGTCACTTTATTCCAGTTTACTAGTCAGTTTACCTTGTTTTTTGTGCCTGTAAAAATTTAGCATCCTTGCTCATCCCTTGGCTCACTTCCACAGAGCTCATCAGCACTTGGCATCTTAGCCTGTGCCTATAGTGTTTGTCCTGCATCTGGAACCAAAGCTGGTACTTTTATTAAATAATCACATTTTATAAGCTGTTAAATGTACACTGCTGTTGACATCTTGAATTATCTATTGCCTTTCGTTGTGGTTATTTTGAAAAAAAATAATGCATTTTGTGTCATTGTTAATTCTGCTGATTTACTTGCTGTGAATTTTTTATCTAGCTAGTTGTTAGATAAATTAAGGTATTTTATACTACATAAAGCTATTTTATGTATTTTACGTTAAGAGGACTAAGGATTTTCCATCTAATAACAATAGGTGGTAGCCTGGTCTATCCAAGTTGGAAAACTCACTAGGTAGCCTTGAGTGTAGTAATTTTATTGGCCAGAGTGATTATTAATCAGCTTATCTTGTTTTTTCTTGTTTTGTTCCCACCTGTTTAAATTTGGCACATTTGCTTGGTTCTTGGCTCATTTTCACAAAGCTCAGCAACACTTGGCATCCTCACTTGTTTCTCAGAAGAGTTTGTCTTGCATATGGTGCCATATAGCCAAAGTTAAGTACAATTTTGTTGAGTAATTGCACTTATATAAGATGTTTAAAGTATACTGCTGTTGATACATTGAATTATTTATTGCCTTTCCTTGTGTTTATTTTGAAAAAAGGCCATTTTGCTTTCATTTTTCATTCTGCTGATTTACTTGCCCTGATTTCATTACCAACATTTATCCAGCAGCTAGATCATTTTACACTCCATCAAGCTCTTTTCCTGAGTTGTTACATTAAGGGGACTGAGGATTTTCCAGCTAGTGGCAGTGGGTGGTAGCCTGGTTTTGGCTCAACTAATAAGGATCTGTCATAATGGACATGCACTTTTCCAATTTCTCCACAGCCAGTTTAGTGAATATGGGCATCCTGAAATAATGTAGCAATTGTCGGTTTACTATCAAAATGTAGAAAATCAAAATAATTTTCCATCTTTTGATCAAACCAGTTTGCTGAAATTGGTAATTAAGAATTACCATAATTTTGGATATGATAACACAGAATCGACATTTAAACACCGGAAGTTCAAATGCCGAAAGTCTGTGTTACCAGTAACATTTTTGCAGGGGGGCCCCTGCACCCCCCACACTCCCTTCATATTATATATTCCAACTATGAGATTGCACTACAGTGAGAAAAGGGTACAATCTGTTATCAGAATGTCAGTTTCACATTAGCGAATGCACACTACCCTTCTCTGATGTGGATTCAAACATTTTCGGGATCAGAATTATGAAAACTTGAAAAAAACATTTTAACCTTCCCAGCTTTGTGCAAGTGCCGATGTAAATTTTGATAGTAAACTGCAATTGTCACATATTCACTGACAACCATTGGATCCTTAAGGAAACAGGTCAGCATGTGAGAGATGTGCATACACAGTGTCAGTGGAAGCCAAACTCTTGCATACAGGCACCCATTATAATAACCAGGTTTATTTTTATTTTATTTGTATGTGTTTTCCAGATCGAGTACTGATCTCCATGTACCTTTTTCTGACTCATCCCAGGACCCATGTCTGGTTAAGTGGCTTGCTCAGAGTTACACAGTTAGGCAGTGGAGATTGAGGGAATCAGACCTTCCTCCACTGGACCACAGCAAGCAACTTGTTAACAGCTCCTTAGTCCTTGTCAGAAGCACACACGTTACACCCACCACACACGGACTAACATATGCTGAGGCACTTAAATGAAATCTTCCCAAACCTCAAATAACTCCTAGCTGCTCCACTTGTAAAATTCTTCCTCAGCAAAACCAAGAAACTTTCTACCAGAACAACACCCAACACTATACATGCAGCCTTACCAAGTGGAGCCTCATCTACCAAGCCTATAGAGCAAGCCAACACACTACCTAGGACTGTGGTCATACAGGAAGTCCATTGTGCCTTTCTGACCAGGCTGTCAAGTAGAAAATAATGGTAAGCTGTCTATCAGGAGCCAGGATCCAACACGTTACATATTCACTCAAGTCATTGCACCACATGTACCAGTAGGAGCCAGTCATAGTCTGTGCAGGTGTAGATGACCTGAGATGTATCTCCATACACTATATGGACAGGATCCAACACGTTACATATTCACTCAAGTCATTGCACCACATGTACCAGTAGGAGCCAGTCATAGTCTGTGCAGGTATAGATGACCCGAGATGTATCTCCATACACTATATGTACAGGATCCAACACGTTACATATTCACTCAAGTTATTGCACCACATGTACCAGTAGGAGCCAGTCATAGTCTGTGCAGGTGTAGATGACCTGAGATGTATCTCCATACACTATATGGACAGGATCCAACACGTTACATATTCACTCAAGTCATTGCACCACATGTACCAGTAGGAGCCAGTCATAGTCTGTGCAGCTGTAGATGACGTGAGATGTATCTCCATACACTATATGGACAGGATCCAACATGTTACATATTCACTCAAGTCATTGCACCACATGTACCAGTAGGAGCCAGTCATAGTCTGTGCAGGTGTAGATGACCTGAGATGTATCTCCATACAGTAGGAGTCAGTCATAGTCTGTGCAGGTGTAGATGACCTCTGATGTATCTCCATAGCCTATATGGAGAGAGACATTATGGAGCTCTTGGACTATGTGTCACAGTTTGCTATGTGCCTAGTATCTATCAAATCCAACAAAATGTATTTGACTTTAATAATTGGCTTAGTTTCTGGCATCCTCCTGAGGGGAAGTAGTCAACAGACTACATTGTTTTGACAAGGATGGTCTACACCTGTTCCTTCTAGGCTTTTGAATATTGGCAAAACAACTGTCCTCCCTTACTGAGTCTTTTTTAGGCAATGCCAAACTGAGAAACCTTCAAACATACCAAAATCTATCTAAGAATGCAGCATCTGTGCAGTTACAGAGACATGATTTAAAGCTACTGAGAGTACCCCAGCAGTACAAGGCTTCAGTTACCTTCACACATTTAAACCAGCAACTGCACAGGCAGGGACCAAAGGGAGAGGTGTATCAAGCTCCATAAATAACAGGCATACCTTGAGGTTGGATAAACAGGATGATGCCCTGGAGTTTCTCCATGTACAATTTAAATTGACAAAGTCCTATACCATATCCTAGCAAGTTATACATCACACTCCATGACACTGGAAACCCATAGCTCATAATGAGATGTCCTAGAAGCACTTACCATTCAAGTGAATACAGTACTCATGGGTGACTTTAATTAGCTCTCCATAGACTGGCATGCTACATTACCCAAAATTGTGGTCAAAGAGATTCCTGGACTTTGTTAACACAAAGATGCAGCCTAGACCAGCTAGTGCATACACCCACTAGAGGTGTGGACATATTGGACCTAGTAGTCACAAATATGGGAGAATGCTCCACCTTCTTCCCCAGTGCTATGTCCTTCCTAGTGAGGTCAGACACAAAGCTGTCTCCTTCAACATAAAATCAATTTTATAACCTCAGTAAACCATGTAAACAGCTAGGAACTATTCCAAGGCAAACTACCTTTTATTAAGTGACAAGCTATTAAAATTTTAATCCCCTCCAGACTCAGATAACATAGCAGCCAATGGAGGACTTTTCACAAAACTCTATACAACCATGTCAGTAGTTGCTTCATGGCTGCTAAGCCTAGCAGAAGTGAGTCAAATTCAAACTAATAAAACAAGCCACTCTAGTGGAATCAAATATTAAACATGTTGCACAATAAAAGCCAAAAGTCATAGCCAAACTTAGGAAGTGCAACACCCAAAAATATAAAAACTCTCTCATCAAGCTGAATAGACAAGAGGCCAAATTAAGACTAATAAAGACAATTTTGATGTTAAGATAGCTTACCAGGCCAAGGACAAAGTCCAAAAATCTTAAAGACAACACACAACAGTGTGATGAACTGGTTGTAAATGGAGCCATGTTACACAGCCAGAAAATACAGCAAATATACTCGCTGAAAAATTCAAATCCAACTTCAAAATCCACCCCAATCCCCACACCCTCCTACCAGGAAATATCCTCAAACATAGCCTCACTGACTATCAGTAGGGAGCAGGTCCTAAATGTGCTTTCAAAGGCCAAAAACTCAGCCTCAATGAGTCTTGATAATGACCCAGGATACCTCTTAAACTGTTTGAAATGTGAACTATCAGGGCCACTGTAGTCACTTTTTAACTATAGCATCTTAACCGACTTTGTGCCATGCGATTTGTCTAGTCCAAAGATGAGAAGTTTTGTTTTATTTGGATTTAAGATAAGTTGGGAGTTGCTGAACCAAGTTTCTGCAAGGGAGAAACATTCTTGGTTTAGTTTGTGGAGGTCATGTAGTGTGTGGGCGACACATGTTAGAGTGGTGTCATCTGCATATTGAATGACTGAGGCATTGGGTGTGGTGGTGAAGAGTTGGTTAGTAAATAGAGAGAAGAGCAATGGACCGGATATAGAGCCCTGAGGTACTCCTAAGGTTAGCATTACCAGAGGGATAGTTGATTTTGCCATAATACTGCTTGTTGTTGCCCTAATAGGTAGTTTTTTAACCAAGAGATGGTGGAGGTGTTCATATATGGGCTGGATAGTGTTTTGAGGAATATATTATGGTTGACCATATCGAAAGCTTTGGACAGGTCTAGAAAAATGGATGAGACTAGTTGGCCCATATTTCTGTGATTATTGAATGTGTTGGTGAGGGACATGAGAGCAGTGGTAGTGCTATGAAAGGGTCTAAATCCATGTTGATATTTGGATAGCAGGTTATTTTGTAGAAGGAATTTCATTAGCTGTGTATGTATGACTCTTTTGAGTATTTTTGATAGGGGTGATAATATAGCTATGGGTCAGTAGTTGTTTAGTTCTACAGAACTACCTCTTTTATGCAGTAGAATGATATGGGAAGTTTTCCATAGAGTGGGTATTTTACACTCTGATATTGATCTGTTTATTAGAATTGCAACTGGATGGCCTATAGCTATTGCAGCTATTTTTAAGTATTCAGGTGGTAAGTTGTCTGTGGCCAGGGTGGTTGGTTTTAGCTTATTGTGGAGTTTTAAAATGGAGTTGACTGAAACTGGGTTTAGGCAGAAGTGGGGGTTGTTGACATCAGTGCCTCTGTAAATTGGGGTGGAGAGTGGGTCACTGTTGGTACTATTGTTTAGGGTATCTGCAAGGGTATTAACATTGTCGGTAAAGTATTTGTAAAACTGGGCAGCGATATCTTCTAATTTAATAGTTGTAGCTGGGGTTGGAGCTACAGATTTGCCAGGTAGAAGTAATGAATTTACAGTAAGTAGTGTTGTTTTGCGGATTGGGTTCTATTTTTGTGGAAATGTAGCAATGCTTTGTCTCTTTCTTTAAGGATGGATATAGTACTACTAGTTAACCAGGGAGCATATTTAGCTTTAGTTCTAATGGTTCTGGTGCATGTGTGATTTAGTATTTCTAAGAAGGATTAGTTAAAGTAGTGAACTGCTTTGTCTAGAGGTAGTTGTGTTAGTGGTTTCCAGATGCATTGTTTTAGGACAGAGATAAAGACGTCTGGTTTAAAGTTCTTTTTGTTCCTAATTACTCTGAGAGATGGTTGTATAATATGTTGAATTCTTTTTCTGAGTAGAAAAGTGGGATGGTGGTTACTTAGGCTGTCTGGTAGCCAGCCTACCTGGTATGCCAGTGAGGGTCAGATATTAGAATCCAGTCCAAGATGGATTGGCGCTTAGATGCTTTGTCAGTTAAAGTGGGGTTTGAGATAAGTTGAGTAAATCCATGCAGGTGGATGTGGGCAGATGGATTCTGGCTGGTACAATTTTGCCAATGTCTATATTAAAATCTCCTAGTAAGATAGTTTCCTTAGGTAATGAGTTTGAGATTGATTCTAGTAGGTTTTCCATGTTGGTTAAAGTTACCTGGTGGGAAATAGCCATCTATAATAGTTACATGTTTATTGCTATTTAATTTCAGTCTTGTAAGGATAATTTCTGCAGCAACAGAATTTTAAGTACATATATATATATATATATATATATATATATATATATATACACACACACACATACACACATATATATATATATATATATATGTATATATATATATATATATATATATATATATATATATATATATATATATATATATATATGGATCTAGGACTATTCACTGAAAGCACATTTCACTGAAAGTCAAATGACTGTGCACAAATGCACAACTCACTGAAACACATTTCACTGAAAGTTAAATATGGCCTTTTCCCCACTGTAGTGTGACACTGGAGTTAGTATATATAGTAAGGGGGGTGGGGGTATATATTAAGTTTAGAAAAGAGTAATTTATTGAAATTGCAAGTATCCATGTGTATAGTTCAAAATATTTTAACAGAGCCCCTCACTGACTCTATTCAAGAGAAATCTCGACGAGTGGATGGGAGATCGTAGGTTTACCCTGGGGGTCATCTCTGTGTCACTACTAGACAGAGGCATAGTAAACTAAACCCTAAAAGGGGGTAGTATTCTCATCCTAAGGGGTGGTGTAAGCCACATACACTCTGGCTAGGCTTATAAATGCCTTAGGGCAGATAGCCTAGTACGAACCTATGAACCAAACCTATTTAAAATAGGTGGGGAGCTACACCACCCACATCCCTAATGTGGGGAGGGGGTGTGCCCCTCCTACTATATATTCTAACTCCAGGGTTGCACTACAGTGGGGAAAAGGCCATATATAACTTTCAGTGAAATGTGTTTCAGTGAATTGAATTGAGCTTTCAGTGAACTGTGCACAGTCAAATGTGTTTCAGTGAAATGTGCTTTCAGTGAATAGTCCTAGACCCATGTATGTGTATATATATATATATATATATATATATATATATATATATATATATATATATATATCTATATATCTATCTATCTATATATAAATAAATATATATATATATTTATATAAAAAACTGTATTCTTTGGCACAGCAAAACATACCGGCTGAACTTCCAGTGAGCAAGAACATAATGTTTTATGTAAACATTATAGGAATGTGTTTAACTTTGTCACATCATGCATAAGAATGCTTAATTATTTGGTCAGGTTTCATTTAGCTTGCTGCAGTTTGACTGTACTGATGCATCGATCATGACTGTAGCCACCAGTACACCTTTGTGTAAGACTAATTAATTTGAAGTGTCCTTCTTTACTTTTGATTTTGACTTCACTTACATGTTCCGTATTTTGCTTCTGAGTAAGTTCCTCATCAGAAAACTTCCTTAAAAGGTTATTAAGGGCTCCAGAAGAGCAGAAAGGCTTAATGATGTTTGAGAGTGTAAACAGTGACCCAACATCCTCTTCCTTAGCCAGGACAACACATTTTTTCCAAAATAAGAAAGGCAGCTGACAGGGAGATGTGACATTCATCTCATAAAGCAGTCTATTCTTTTCCGATGCCCCACTAAGCTCACTCAGAAACACATTTCATGAGATCCATTACCCACTAAGGACAGCTGTCCAAAACCACTCATGGCATTCTGTTTTTTTTTCTTTTTCCTCATTTTAGCTCAGTCTGGGTGGCTATTAATTAAGACTGTGGGGTATTGCCTGTAATAATAAAAGTTATGTCATCTCTCAGAATGTTCTTGTGTACCTTTTGCAGCAGCTTGTGTGATGGACCAATTCATATCAGATGAACCATTGGAACCATCCTGGTTTCATGTGTGAACGGAGCCATAAATTATCTTCCAATCACTTAACAAGGAAGTGAATTTTATTCCCAGCACTTTTAGTCCACTGAAAAGTGGGAGAGGGTTTGCAGTGTCTTGTTCCTCAGCATCTTCAACAAGCATTGCACTATACTACATGACATCTTTATTGTGTGGAAGATTTTCACCAGCTAAAACAAATGCCAAAGTTGCCAAATATATTGGAAGCTGTCTCCCTTTGTTCAGTATGTTAAAGACTCCTGAGGTGAGATCCATAGGTTCATAAGTTCATAGGTAAGTACTAGGCAGTCTGTAGACAATTAAAAGCCTAGCAAAACAGACCCATTCAGAAGCTCCTTCCAGCATAAAGGAAGGCAAGACAGATAGACAAGGAAAGAACTTGCGGTTACTTGTCTGGTTATTTAGGTTTACTTTCAAGGTGGAAAAGTGCCTTGCATTAATTACCATTAGAACTCCAGTGGTGCACTCTCTTGTACCTCCACAAATCAAATAGTCCCCCATATGGCAGAACCAAGGACTGGAATCATCATCAGGAAAATAAGACACAGAGGACAGCACCTTCCCTACCTTTGGAATAGACCGCCACTGCAAATTAATCAGTGTGATACGTTATCCTCCTTCCAACTGGACCTGGTTGATTGCATGGGTCTTCACAAATTCACCCCTGGCTTGACTGGCCTAGCCCTCCTTGAAAAAGGAGGTACATTCTAATGGTGGGTACTGACAATGTTTAAGTTATCTGAATACTCAACTACCTTTTATCTTCCTGTGATCCTATAAAACCACTTACAGGCAGACAATACCAGAACACTCCAGATTTTGCTTCATATTTTTGCACTGTCCCCATAAAAGTTTTAATTTTCTGGTAAATTACTGAGGACTAAGTCAGTTAACAATGCTAGACTATACAGATTCATACTTCTTATTTTGGAAATGCACGTTGATGCAAAAACTATTATTCTGTCAGGTTTTTAAGTGAATTGGAGTAATATTTAAATTGTGTCCTTTATTTTAAATGTTTGTAGCTCCATTATTTTTGGTTTTGTCCAGAATTGCTGAGAAATGAAGCTAGGAGGTATGAACCTTTCAGAAAAGGGGCACTCTACGCACACACTTCATGCAGTAATAATTAGCTGAGTTGCAGTTATGTGACATTTTGACCTATTTTTAGTACATTAAAGGATTCATATTAAAGATTACTGGTGTTTTCATGACAGCAATGCCATTGTAGAATGGTCCCAGAGTTAAGGTTACATGTTTATAACTGATGAATAGTGGCTGCACTGGAAGAAACAAGGCAGAAAGGCATTGTGTTTACTCTGCATTTAATTCTCTTTTGCTGAATATGCCAAAATGTGCTAGTACTGAAAAGTGCCTATTACTTGGGTGTGCATTTAAAAGATGACTATGATTAGATGTTGTCGCTGTTAGTTGTGCAAACTTAACTCCATCAATTTAAAAGAATGATGACAGATAAAAATGCTGATAAGATTAGGGCCCTTGTGGACTAGTCTATTCATGATTAAAAAGAAACTCTGTGTGAATACAGCAGTTAAGCAATGCAAAAATAAAAATCTTTAATGATGGATGATACATCACTGAAGAACAGATGGATACATTTCAAATGGAACAAACATTAAACAAAATCTTAGTAAAATATAAAGTTAGGGAGTATTGCCATATAGATATAAAAAGCTGCAGATACCATGTTAATGGCATACTGAATCAAACATTTACTCTAGCTAGTTCTTTTGCAGTTGCCCCTCCTGTTAGCCTTTCTGTCTTTTATCCAGTTGTATCTGGTATTGCTAAACCCATCAGGAGACATAAATTTTACAGCTCATGCTTAGAGTACATTTTAGAGTCCTACTACTCTCTCCTTCAAATATTGTTTTCTTAAATTAAACTTGAATCTTATTCCAACTGTTGCCTGTTCTCTTTCACCTGTTGTATGACATTGCTCATGAATTTCTCCTCACACATTCCTGTGACTAAACAATGTGCCCCATTTTATCCACCTCTGACTTCTCATATACAGTGAGTGCATAGCTAAACTTCATCACTTTCATCACTTTGGGGGTTTTGTTTGTACAGTGTTCCAGTCATATCTTCTTTGTTCTAGTGGGTTCCATTCCTACAAAAGGTAGATTAATTGCTGACACTGCAGTGCAGCAAAAGGGGCTTTTGCACTCCAGAGTATGCTATCCTTCAGATGAGATATTAAAGTGAAGTCATATTTGCATGAGTCGATGGTAATTCAGGTGGTTGCATACCTCTCAACTGTCCATACTTTTGCAGAATGCCCAGATTTTTGCCTCATATTTTTGGTTTATTCCTCATAAATTTGTTATTTTCTGGCAAATCACTGAAAATTAAAATATTTAAATAATGGCATACGTTTGAGTTTCATATCTTTTACACAAACACATGTTAACACAAATCCTTTTATTCTAGCAACTTTCTAAGCTTATATATTTAAAATATGTCCCTATTTATGGCTCTTTATCCTTCCATTATTTTAGACTTTGTCCAGCTTTTTTTTGCACTAAGAGGTTGAGAGATACGGGTAGCTTTAAATGCTCCTATGGCACTTAAAGATTAGGGTTTTCTTTATTCATACATCTTTTGTATAATATTTTACACATTTCTTATATGATATTATCCAATTTCTCAGTATATATACTTCACTGTTATTCATCAATTACTTTCTTTATCTCTTTAACCAGAGCCATCTGTAGATTTCCAGTATTAAATGTCCATTATCCTTTCTTAAGTTATATAATAACTCTTCACAACATATTTTCCACAAACACCAGAATTTCAATAATAAAACCTTATCCAATTTATCTCTTAATCCCTTCATTGTATTGTTCAAATATCATCATATTCATGTGCATATTTTAGAATCCTTTCCACGTATAACTCAATTTTAAAGCATTTCAACAAAGATTTCAAAAATCCTTGCTTCCTTTGTAGTCCAGAAAACAATGTGGCAAAATGTTTTTTCTACTTTATAGACATTACAAAATCTTTCTTTAGAGACCTTATATTTCATATTTCTCTTGAGAGGTAATTTATCTCATGTTTCCATAAATAAATCCACCCATCTCTTCATAAAACATTTAAAATCTCTCATATTTTCCTAAATGGCATCTTTTATATTCTTCCCACACTTCCCTGTAGAAATACAAAACATTTTCTTTCATTAGTTTGTAGCTCCAGCTTTTCTTATACCTTTTAAAATAATCTAATTCAATCTTCCATGTCTTTTTCAAGGGCAGCACAGTAGGGAAGTAGATAGCACTGTCACTTTACAGCAAGAGATTCTCCAGTTCAATTCTTGTCAGAGGTGTCTTCTGTGTGGAGTATGCATATCCTCTCTGTGTTCATGGAGGTTTCCTCCAGGTGCTCCAGTTTCCTCCCACATTCCAAAGACATGCAGTAGGTGGATTGGGCAGTTTTCCATACTCTTCGCCTTCCATATTTTCACACTTCCTTTACTTTCCATACATAATCATATTTTAAACAATATCATTCCTATCACTGTACTTATTTTTTAATGTATCATTTTAACGGGTTCCTATTAGAACAACGAAAATGCATTTTGTCAAATGTGTTTTCATCAACACATAAAGAGCGAACAGGCAAAACAGCGAAGCAGCTGTTCAGCGAATTCTTTCCCTGGGAAAGAAGCCACTTGACTGCTTTGTTGCTTTCCTGTGTTCTGCACTGTAGTGGGGTCCCTTGTCTGGCATAGTCCCTGAGCGTGATTGTGCAAGAGTTACTGACCTTAGTGTTAGGGTGCAGGTTAAGGTAAGTAAATATGTATGAAAGTGTTTACTTTTTTGTTTTTTGCGTTAGATGTATGGTTGAGTTAAGTGCATATGTGTTTTAAGCTGTTTACTTTTGTTTTGGCTTTAGGTTAGATGTAGTTGGAACTG